>NW_010968113.1:357251-363537 GCF_000463585.1 Tarenaya hassleriana | reverse complement strand
AAATGGATGTCAAGACCGCGTTCCTTAACGGGAACTTGACCGAGGATGTGTACATGACACAACCCGAAGGTTTTGTCGATCCAAGGAACCCAAGGATGGTGTGCAAGCTTCAGAGGTCCATTTACGGACTGAAGCAGGCTTCGAGGAGCTGGAACCTTCGTTTTGACGAGACAATCAAAAGTTTTGGTTTCTCACAAAATGAAGACGAGCCATGTGTTTACAAGAAGGCTAGTGGGAGCACAGTTGTATTTCTAGTGCTGTACGTGGATGACATTCTCCTTATAGGGAATGACATTCCTACCTTGCAAGACGTTAAGTCTTGGCTAGGAACGCAGTTTTCTATGAAGGATTTAGGAGAAGCGGCCTATATTCTAGGCATAAAGATCTATAGAGATAGATCAAGGCGTCTTCTAGGATTATGTCAGAGTACTTACATCGATAAGGTATTGAAACGGTTCAAGATGCAAGATTCCAAGAAAGGAACCTTACCGATGAGCAGTGGCATAGTTCTCTACAAGAGTCAGTGTCCTATGACACCTGATGAGCGAGAACGCATGGATCGGATTCCATATGCTTCGGCAATTGGATCGATCATGTATGCCATGCTTTGTACTGGACCGGATGTATCCTACGCGTTGAGCATTACGAGTAGATATCAGTCAGATCCAGCTGAGTCACACTGGATCGCCGTCAAGAACATCCTGAAGTACTTGAGAAGGACTAAGGATGTGTTCTTGGTATACGGTGGGTCGGAAGACGAGCTCGCTGTAAGAGGTTACATCGATGCTAGTTTCCAGTCAGACCCGGATGACTACAGATCGCAGTCTGGCTATGTTTTCCGCTTGAACGGAGGCGCTGTTAGCTGGAAGAGATCCAAGCAGACGACCGTTGCAGATTCTACTACAGAAGCTGAGTACATTGCAGCGTCGGACGCAGCAAAGGAAGCTGTTTAGATCAGAAAGTTTGTTGGTGACTTGGGTCTCATTCCGAGTGCTGATAGCCCCATTGCTCTGTATTGTGACAACAATGGAGCGATCGCACAAGCGAAAGAACCCAGATCCCATCAACGATCCAAACACATACTCAGACGATTTCACCTTATCAGGGAAATTATAGACAGAGGAGACGTACACATTTGCAGAGTGTCGACAGATGACAACATTGTCGATCCGTTGACGAAGCCTCTCCCTTCGTCGAAGCATGAGGGTCATGTTAAGGATATGGGCATTAGATGTTTAGCAGTTCATGATTACAGCAAGTGGGAGATTGTTGGTTTAGTGCTCTATGATGTACTGATTATGAGCTTTATTGAGATACATTCGATGTATTGATACTTTTTATGAGAGTATTTTATTCATTACATGTTCTTGCATACTAGATCTGTTATGAAATCCATGTATCATTATGAATGATACTAAACTCCCTAGTCTTGTGTCGTTATGGGAATAACGACATAATAAGACTAGTATGATGTGTGATTGATGATCACATAGATGATCATAAGTATTGGATACGATCACAATCATAGGTATTCGTTGGAGAACGGAATACTGGAATGACTGTTTGCGAGCTTTACTTGGATGCATTTGATGTATTGACGCTTTCTATGATTTATGGATTAGTGTTTCATTCATTACATGTTTTGCATACTTAAATATGTTATGACATCCATGTATTGTTATGAACAATACTAAACTCCCTAGTCATATGTCATTATGGGAATAATGATATACTAAGACTAGTATGATGTGTGTTTGATGATCATATAGATGATCATAGGTATTTGGATACGATCACAATCATAGGTATTCGTTGCAGAACAGAATATTGGATTGACCCGCATGAGATTGTCACACGGGCTAGCGTCATGACTTGAATCTCATACGACGGTTCTATGATTGGATCCTAAGACCTGAGATATCTACGGAATCCAACATGAGGAGTTGCGTACTTTGATTACGTCAAACGTCCTGCGTAACAGGATGACTATAAAGGCGTGTATCATGTACGAAACGAATAATGTGCTGGATTGTAGATAATCAAGACGGGATTTGTATCTCTCATAAAGAGAGAGATATCGCTGGGCCCCTCGTGTGAGCGAGACTGTAGAAATGTATGGCCGCACTATAGACGAACGTCGTCTATTTCAGACAGTCGAACTCAGTGAACGAGAAAGCAGTCGAATCAGATAAGGTGGTTTGTCCATGCCTTATATTCGACATATGATATCGTGATACAAAAGGATCATCAAACGGAATCATCACTGGCGTTCGTAGGATCACGAACAAACTCTATTCGAGATAGGTAGTCATAGTGTCTTGCTAGAGACCGCCTATGACTTGTGTAACCGAAATAAGAGGTTTCGTGTTATACTGCTATATCGGATGAGCCTAAAGGGTCACATACACAGGAAAGGACGAATGCGCGAGAAGAGACGAGAAAATCCCGGTGGAGCGGAGGCCAGACCGCCCGGTCTAGAAGGTCTGGACCGATCGATCCAGCTAACCCAGACCGATTGGTCTAGACGTAGACCGGTCGGTCCAGAGGTAACGTGTGAGGTCCGGAAATTGTTCCAGACCGATCGGTCCAGACGTCGGGATTTACTAAACTCGCTCTAATTAGGGTTTTAAAGGGAAGAAACTTATGAAAACGCCACCCAACTCTTTTGGCACGATTTTCAGACCCTAGGGAGAGGTTTGGAGAGTGAGAAAGCTAAGAGAAAGATCCCTGAAACCCTTGCGTAAAGAAGAAAGCGTTCTTCAGTCCTAGCAGACAAGTTCCAACCGTTGGAATCCTTTCCGCCGTGTGGATACGTGTAGAGCGCAAGGTATTCTTCCTGCCTACAGTGATCAGACACGTTCTTCGATTGATACAGGCCCCGTATCCATTGAGGTAAGCGTTCTAACGTTTCTACAAGATCATGCATGACAGGTTTTAGGGTTTCATCAAAATTTTTGTTCTTCATCCGCTGCGCAAACCCTAGAACTGATCTCTTAGGAATTAGATTCGCTCTTGAGATCCCAGGAAAACCCAACAGGTTTCACCCAAATGTTTAAATATTATCTCCCAGAAGGTAACACTGCACCTGAATCTTATTATGAAACTAAGAGTTTAATGCGGACGTTGGGTTTACCGTATCAGAAGATTGATGTCTGCGAGAACAACTGTATGATTTTCTGGAAAGACGATTCAAATCTGATGCAATGTCGGTTCTGCGACAAAGACAGATACCGACCACGACGGAAATCATCAAAAAAAGGCAAGTTAATTCTTTTTAAAAGAATGTTTTATATGCCATTAATGGATCGATTAAAGCGGTTATATCAATCCGAGAAGATTGCATCACATATGCGCTGGCACGCGGAACATTGTACTCCAGAAGGAGAAATGCATCATCCATCTGATGGATTGGCTTGGAAACATTTTCAACAGGTATTTCCTGATTTCGCAAGCAAGTCTAGAAATGTATATTTAGCATTATGTACGGATGAGTTTAATCCATTTGGAATGTCTGGTCCGAATTACTCTCTGTGGTCGGTGATTCTGACACCGTACAATTTGCCTCCGGACATGTGCATGAATAGAGAGTTTTTGTTCCTGTCGATATTAGTGTCGGGGCCTAAACATCCTAGAAAAAGTCTAGATGTGTTTCTTCAACCGCTTATTGAAGAGTTGACCAATTTGTGGCTCATTGGTGTCGAGGCATATGATGTGTCGATTATGCAAAATTTCTTACTTCGTGCCGTATTGATGTGGACCATCAGTGATTTTCCAGCGTATTCAATGTTGTCTGGCTGGACAACACATGGGCGGCTAGCTTGTCCTTATTGCACGGATGAGACTGATTCATTTTGGTTGCAGAACGGGAGAAAGATGTGCTGGTTTGATTGTCATCGTCGTTTTCTCCCGAGCAATCATGTGTTACGGCGTAACAAGAAGAATTTTCGTAAGAATAGGGTCGTAAATGACACTGCTCCGCTTGAGCTTACAGGTGATGAAATACTATTTGAAAGACTGGAAGATTGCGTGAGTTCATATGGATTAGCAAAAACAATAGACGTTGGCGGGAATGGCCATTTGCAGATAGAAGGGTATGGTAATTTTCACAACTGGCACAAAAAAAGTATATTTTGGGAATTGCCTTACTGGAGACATCATAAGTTACGACACAATCTTGATGTTATGCATATCGAAAAGAATTTTTTTCGATAACATCATTAATACGGTATTGAATGTTCCCGGAAGATCAAAGGACAATGTCAATTCAAGAAAGGATCTAAAATTAATTTGCTCGCGGAAAGAACTAGAGTTGACATCGGATGAACTGGAGACATCATAAGTTACGACACAATCTTGATGTTATGCATATCGAAAAGAATTTTTTTCGATAACATCATTAATACGGTATTGAATGTTCCCGGAAGATCAAAGGACAATGTCAATTCAAGAAAGGATCTAAAATTAATTTGCTCGCGGAAAGAACTAGAGTTGACATCGGATGAAAAGGCATCCGTCCCGATATTTCGGGTTTCTGGAGAAGCTCAGAGAAACTTCTTCAAATGGTTGAAAGAAGATGTGAAATTTTCAGATGGATATTGTAATACCCCGAAACCCGATTTGAATATTTAATTATTAAAAATGAATAATTAAATAGAGATATCACGAAATCACCAAAAGTGATGGTACAATATCGGGGAGAGGTACGAGGATCGTCACGTGCGGAAAGGACCGAGAAAGAATGAAGAAAAGAAAAAAGAAAAAAAAACAGGGCTGGTCCGCCGGACTAGGAATGGTCCGCGGCGGACCAACCTCTCAGCCGGAGTGGGGACTGGACAGCGCGGACTGAAAAAAATAAACTGACCCCGGTCCGGCGGACCAAGAAGTTGGTCCGGCGGACCGGGAATGACAGAACGCAACTTACGTTGTTGCCGCCTTGGGACGCGGAATTCGCCGGATTTCGGGGCCCACTCGCCGTCTGATAACATGTATTTTGGTGATATTTTGGTATAAGATGTCTAGTGCATTTTACTCGGTTTTGCATATTTATAGGCATTCTAGATTACATTTGGTCTCGATATTGCTTGGTTTCTTTCTTTGGTGTCAAAACAGGTATTCATGCATAAAAGAGAGCAAAATGAGTGGAAAACATGGACTACGGAATATCACAGACGAAACGGGAACATTTGGAGTTGTTCCGGGGAAAAACACGAAGCCTAAAAAGTCCGATCTTGCAAGTCCAATAACTTCCACTTTACAAATCCAAGTTATGCGTTCTCTATCTCATTGGAAAGATCTCTTCAATATCTACGCATAAACACCAAGATCGCACAAATCCGACATTGGAGCAGAAAGTTATGAGCAAATCTGTCAAGCATGTTCGAGTTGAAGAATTGACACAGACCGTGTTGCATTCGACACGGTCGTGTTGTGTCCGTGCTGGAAAAAATGAAGTTTTGCTCAGAGAATTGACACGGACCGTGTTGTCATTCGACATGGCCGTGTTGATTGAAACTCGGTCGTGTTCAGCCCAAGTCTAAAGTGCAGATTTTTAACAGAGAATTGACACGGACCGTGTTCACCCCAACACGGTCGTGTTACGTTTCGAGAAAACTTCCTATTTTGCATCCGAACTTCCGTTTTCAGAATGGGAAGAAGCCCAGCTGTCAAGCAAATAAATAGAGGACGTCTTGGGCTTCAGAAATCATCGAGAGATCACAGCAGAAGCCAGAGAACTCGAGAGAGAATCAAGACGGAGTTTCCCGGGAGCCGAGATTGAAGAATCGTTGTCGAGAGATCGCTGCGAGTCTTCTTTATCTGTTTCTATGTTTCTTCTTATTGATTTGAACTCGTTTGTTGTTATGGGTAGTGAGTAGTCGTTTCACTGTAGCTAGGGATTTAACCTTGTAGGGATTTGTTTGGTTTTTATTTTCCGAGACTACGTTATCGATACTCGGCGGTTTAATTGAATTGGATTTATTGCTTTTGATCTTCGTGGCCTGTTGATTGATTGATCTTAGATTCTGATTGACAACGAGAGTTGGAATTAGATTCGGAAAGAATTCATTGAATGAATTGATTAAGACTATTGAGAGATAGGTTAATCGGTTTAGGAACTGTGATAGTGATCGTTAATGCGTTTGATATTTTAATCTATTAGGTTGAGAGATCGATAGGTTAAATTATTGGATAGTGGATTTAGGACTTGAGAGAGCCAAATCTGATATTAGAACTTGAGATCCCCGATTAGAGTTCGATATTCGTAGATTCTCCATCCTTAGAAACAATC
>NW_010968113.1:355704-356135 GCF_000463585.1 Tarenaya hassleriana | reverse complement strand
ACATGGACTACGGAATATCACAGACGAAACGGGAACATTGGGAGTTGTTCCGGGGAAAAACACGAAGCCTAAAAAGTCCGATCTTGCAAGTCCAATAACTTCCACTTTACAAATCCAAGTTATGCGTTCTCTATCTCATTGGAAAGATCTCTTCAATATCTACGCATAAACACCAAGATCGCACAAATCCGACATTGGAGCAGAAAGTTATGAGCAAATCTGTCAAGCATGTTCGAGTTGAAGAATTGACACAGACCGTGTTGCATTCGACACGGTCGTGTTGTGTCCGTGCTGGAAAAAATGAAGTTTTGCTCAGAGAATTGACACGGACCGTGTTGTCATTCGACATGGCCGTGTTGATTGAAACTCGGTCGTGTTCAGCCCAAGTCTAAAGTGCAGATTTTTAACAGAGAATTGACACGGACCGTGTT
>NW_010968113.1:346731-354666 GCF_000463585.1 Tarenaya hassleriana | reverse complement strand
ATAGAATCGGAGAAATCGCGAGGGAGAAGAAAGTTCCAGTCCCGGTCCGCCGGACCACGTGTGGTCAGCTCCGGACCGAGACTGGAACATTACGCACATAGTCAGTCGGGGAAATCGCGAGGGAGAAGAAAGTTCCAGTCCCGGTCCGCCGGACCACGTGTGGTCAGCTCCGGACCGAGACTGGAACATTACGCACATAGTCAGTCGGGCCAAGGGAAGAAAGTCGGACCAAGAGAAAAACACGGCCTGGTCCGCCGGACCAGTCCTGGTCCGCCGGACCAGACGTGTTCGAGATTTCCGCGCACCGACTGACCGAGAAGGAACGGACCAAAGGGGAACGTCTGGTCTGGGGCTGACCAGTTCTGGTCCGCGGACCAGACGTACTCCGACAGAACGGACTCCGCCTGACCAATCCGGACCGAGAGAGGGGAAGAACAGGCTGGTGCAGGGCTGACCAATCCTGGTCCGCCGGACCAGGCTTGTTTCTCTCTCGAACAGACGGACCAAAAGACGAGGCGGACCAGGGGAGAAGGAAGACTGGTCCGGCTGACCAGAACTTGGTCCGCCGGACCAGGCTCAGAGAAAACTTGGAGAAATTTTCCCATTCGCCGGGAAAAAGGGAACGGCCAACGAGCATGGCCCGGGCCTGACCAGACTTGACCGTGGACACACCAACCCCCACCAGAGGACAAGACTTCGGGATGGGGATCAATCGAACCGAGTTTTCGCCAGAACGTTGCGTAGCGTAGTGAGATGTGCGATATCGAAATACGAATGATCGTTGTGTGATTGTATGCGGGTAGAATTTGCATGGCGTTAAACGGTAGCTCGGCAGAGACCGGATACCGTGATACGTATGGTTTACTATGGGGATGTTGCACGTTGTGTGCCATGTGTGTAGCTTGCTCGTGCGTGCGAGTTAAGCGTGATTGTGTTTGTGGATGGTTGTGGACTCAACCATCACCGTCATGGACTTGATGTTTGAGACGCGTTTTAGTCGTGTGCAACACGACGGCCAACGTCATGGATTTGACGGGCGTGGACTCGCACCTAGTCATGGACTTGACTAGGGTATATGGCTGGACCCTATGATGGACTCCATACGGGTATGATTATATTTCTGTTGTGTCATGGACTTGACATCGGTAGTCACGAGAGTGACAGGCGCAGGAGACGCGCACGATTGCATGCGATGCGATGGCCAACGTCATGCGAGTGACGGGCGTGGATTCGCCCCTGGTCATGGACTTGACCAGGGTATACGGCTAAGCCCTATGGTGGACTCCATACGGGCGTGATTGTGATTGCTATTTACGTGCTTACCGTTTTTTTACTTATTGCATGTGTTTTCTTTATGGAAATGTCGACTGTACCGTTCTCGTTGGGAACGGGATTTCCGGGTTCAACCCGGGCTACTCACTAAGCAGTTGTGCCCTCGTGGTTTACATTTTTCAGATCACGAGGATTACGCCTAGCGCATCCGGCAGACGACGACCTGAGAGAGGCAGCATCATGTACGAGATTTACATTTTGGGTGACGAGACTTGTATTTTCCGCAGTTTGTACGGTTAAATTATAACTATTCGGACATGTGTTATTTTGCGATACTGATCGCCTGTTGTATTTTCCGCTGCTTACTCTGGTTTATTAAAAATGTTTTTGGATTTCGTATTTTTGCTTTCGTATTATTATTATTTTATTACTATTGTCCATGTGGCACAGCTCGTATACTGTACACGGGTTACGGGTGTCACAGATATTCTTCAAACATCTCTCGATGTGTTGATATTGAAGGAAATAAATTGATAGGTATGAAAAGTCATCATTGTCACGTCTTCATGCAACGCTTACTTCCTATTGTCTTTGCCGATATACTTCCACAGAATGTACACGAAGCTTTATCAGGTTTGAATTAATTAATTACTGAAGCATTTTTATAGATATATCTATATATTATTTTTTATATTACGGTTATACATAGTTTTTTATTTTGATTTATCTTTTAGGAATCGGCATATTCTTCCACGAGTTATGTAGTCGGACGTTACGAGTTGAAGATGTCGAGATCTTGAAGCAAAATATCAGTTTAGTCTTGTGCAATCTAGAGATGATATTTCCACCATCCTTTTTTGATGTCATGGAACATTTACCGATCCACCTACCACGAGAAGCTGAACTAGGGGGACCAGTTCAATTTAGGTATATATTTTTGTTTAATTATTTAATATACATGAATAAATTAATAATTCATATTTGTATTTGAAATGATTATTTTTCTGTATATTTAGATGGATGTATCCGTTCGAACGGTTCATGTACCATTTGAAGAAAAAGGCGAAACAAAAGGCTTTTGTGGAAGGATCAATCGCTGAACAATATATAAATGAGGAGATATCATTCTTCACATCATACTACTTTGAAGATCATGTTTTGACAAAGAACAGAAGTCAGAATCGGTCATTCCAGTGCGATGATGGACCCTCTTATTCGATGCATGTAGACATACCTGAGATTTTCTACAGAAAAGGGCGATGTGGTGGTAAATCGACTGATTCATATCTATCTGACAGAGATTACCATGTCATTCATACCTACGTATTGTTGAATTGTGAATATATTCTACCGTTTGAGAGGTTAGTACATTACACAAATTACTGTATATAGAGAATATATATACTCTCCTACGTAAATAATATTTTTACTGTATGTGTCAGGGTTTATGACGATGAAGTATATAATACTTATGGTCATCAAATATCTGATGAAGAACTGAGCAGGATTAAAGAGAATGGATTTGCAACATGGTTGAAACAATATGTAAGTTATATTTTGGACATCTATATTTCATAATATATGTGTACGTATCATTAACTAATAATTTTTTTTTTGGCAGATCGAGTCGTCATCCGAAGATCATCCGTTATGGTTATACGAATTAGTGCAAGGTCCACTTCGTCGACTCAAATGTTGGCCGATTTTCTTTACCAGGGGTTATGTTTTTCATACATATGAACACGGAGAACATCGTTCAACCCTCAATTACGGAGTATGTGTTAAAGGCTCGAACTACTGCGCTTCCGGTGATGAACCAGATTTTTATGGTAATTTACAACAAATTATACAGCTTGAGTATCCAGGACATGTCGGCTTACAAGTGATGATGTTTAGATGTGATTGGTTTGATTCAACACATGGTCGCGGAATCCGCATCAACAAATCAGGCATCGTTGACATCTGTTATACTCGTCGATATGCAAAGTATGATCCATTTATTATGGCATCTCAAGCTGACCAGGTCTGTTTTGTACCATACCCGAAGAAGGTGAAGCGAAGAAATGATGTCGACTGGAGGGCTGTTGTGAAGATCACCCCAAGAGGCACTATATTTAACGATAAAGATTCCGACCACATTCCTCTTCAAGACGAAGATATAAGGGTTGTTGTACGACTTGATGACCCAATCGATATTGAGAGACTAACATTACCGAATGCAGAATTTGAGGAGTTAGAGGTAGGAATCGATGATAATGCCGACGACACCGAAGATTCGAATGAAGAAACGACCGGCACTTCAGAACATGGATCGTTTGAATAATATTTGTATTTTACATTTTTTATTTTTTTTAATAATAACAAAATACCGACGGAAATTTCCGTCGCACGGTTCAGAAACGTCAGATCATGCAGAGTTTTTCGGGAAACGCACAATTACGACGGAATGTCCGTCGCTATTGGTCTAAGATTCCGAAAAATACCGACGGAAACTTCTGTCGCACGGTTCAGAAATGTCAGATCATGCTGAGTTTTTCGGGAAACGCACAATTACGACGGAATGTCCGTCGCTATTGGTCTGAGATTCCGACAAATACCGACGGAAAACTTCCGTCACACGGTTCAAAAACGTCAGATCATGCAGAGTTTTTCGGGAAACGCACAAATACGATGGAAATTCCGTCGCGTTTCGTGACGTGTCACCGACGCGTTTAATGATTCCGACTCAAAGCGACAGGCGTATCCGTCGCTGAATTAATTTGCTTTATGCTACGATGGAAATTCCGTCGTGTTTGGTGACGTGTCACCGACGCGTCCATGATTCCGACTCAAAGCGACGGGCGTACCCGTCGCTGAATTAATTTGCTTTATGCTACGACAGAAATTCCGTCGCGTTTGGTGACGTGTCACCGACGCGTTTAATGATTCCGACCCATTTCCGACGGATATTTCCGTCGCAGAATTAAATAAACAGCCAGAACTCAATTTTTCCCTCAGAATCGCGAAGTTTTGAGAAACCTGCTCCGGCCAATCTCTCTCGCCACTCCCACCGTCGGGATTCGTCGCCGCTCTCACCGCTGTTTCGTTGCCGCTCTCACCGTCGTGTTCGTCGCCATTCCCGACATCTGTTCGGCTCTCACCGCCGTAAGTTTTTTAGATTTCGGATTCTTCTATGTGTTTCGATCTGTTCGGTTAATTTGTGTTTCAATCTGTTCGGTTTGTTTAGTTTCGTTTCGTATGTGTTTCGTTCTGTACGTGTTTCGTTTCGTTTCGTAGGGTTTCAGTTAGGGTTTCGAAGGGTTTATGATTCTGCCATGTTTAGGGTTTTGGCTAGGGTTTGTTGTTCTGTACGGGTTAGGGTTTCGGATCTGTTAGGGTTAGGGTGAGGGTTAGGGTTAGGGTTAGTATTTGGGGTTTCGTTTGGGGTTTAGAGTTTTTTACCTATTTTATACGATATTCTAATGAACTTTGTAGATGAGTCACGAAAGACGTGGTTCGGATTCTCGTTCTGGTAGTCACAGCGGGAACAACACTTGATCTCGTGGTCGTGGTGTTGGTTCACCAGCGATCCAAAGTCAACGAACCCCTGATCCACTGCAGTTGGATCAACGTTTCACTGGCCAGGGTAGTCCTCAGGCTTCATTTGAGGCCGGCGGTTCCGGCCATCGCTCTGTTTATACTGGGATTTCTCTTAGAGAGATCCTGGCATCAGAGAGTCGACGACAACAACCTTGTATCAATCCTAATTCGGTCGATGGAGCGTTGTGGTAAGTATATTCTAACACCACTTTCGTTTCCGATTAAAATCAACCGTCGTTCAACTTAATTAATGTTTTTGAATATCATAGGTTTGATCGGAATGATCAGTTGGTTGAGAGTATCAAAACGATCTACCGTTCTGATTATCATAGCCCGTGGCGTAGTATCTCTCGGGTCCCGCAAGATGTCTTGGCACGATGGTTTGCTGCTTTTGCGATATTGTCTTAACTTGTTCGTTTTTTGTTTAATATATCTTTTTTAGTATTAAATAACTAACACATTTTGTTTAAAGCAATCTTATTACTGGGATCCTTCTGTGCATGATGTCATCCATCGTGCGTGGAAGGATTGTCTCGGTGCGAGATAACCTTTATAGGTTGAAATTCTTGCGAAAGAAGCCGGACTGGATTAGTTTGGACATCTGGGCACAGCTGGAGGTAATATGGGATTCAGAAGAATCTCAAGAGAAGAGTCGGATCGCGTCGACGAATCGAAAGGCGAAGTCTGCTTCCGACCGTGCCCCAGGAACTCACACTGCGGGGAGAAGATCGTTTGCTAAAGTTGCTCTCAATATTGTAAGTATTTTGTGAGAATTGATTTATTTGTTTTTAAATTTTACTAATATTTTTGTATAACTTTTTTAGGCCGAGAAAGAAGGCGTTCAACCGTCTGCTCTGCGTGTCTTACAAGACACGCATCGTCGATTGGATGGGACGTACGTAGATCATCGTACCCAAGAAATTGAAGAGGCTATTCAATCGAAGATTACCGATCGAATGACGATGGACGAAAGCAGCGGTTCAACGCAATTGACTCCGCAGGAAATCAACAGCTTATATCTCGAGGTAGCTTTTGTATTTAAAATAATATAATAGGTTAGAGTTAAATATTATTTACATATTGTTTTGAAGGTCGTTCCTCCCGATGCGAAAGGTCAGATTTACGGGATTGGTGCGTTGGCGAGTCAGCTCGGGGGTGGTGACGCATCTTTGTCGTCCGTGGTACGTCATGTATCTTTGACGCGTGAAGTCGAGGAGCTGAAAAGAAAACACGAGGAGACTTCTGCGGAACTTGTAGCTGCTCGGGAGAAGATTGCTCAGTTTGATGCAGCTCAGGCGAAGATCGCTCGGTTAGAGGAGATGATGCAACGTTTTATGCCTCCGACCGATTCCGCTGGTTCGTCTGCTCCGAGTCCCGCCGTCAATCCCGGTCCATCGGTTCATCAAGACGAGCAACATCCCCAAAATCTCGATCCCCAAAATCTCGATGATTTCCCGGATAATTTATTTCGTTAGATTTCAATTTTGTAATATATAAAACAATTTCGGTTTTTTTTTCAATTTTGTAATATATAAAAAAAAATTTATAATGTATAATTATTTTTTTAAAAAAGAAATTTTTATTTTTTTTTCGAATAAAATTCCTTATGCGACGGAATAATCCGTCGCATAAGAAATAATCCTATGGAAATCTTCCGTCGCTTTCCGTAGTTACGTAGCGACGGAAAACCCGTCGCCATGATATACCGACGGATAAATCTGTCGTTAACGACCATCGCTAATTTGCGACTAATATCCGACCAATCCTCCCGTCTCTCTTTGCGACTAGTGTGCGATGGCCAGGATGTGTTTGCGACAACCATTAACGGACAGAACTTATTGCGACAAACCAGATATACCGACGGAATTTCCTCTTTAGTGTGACGGATTATTCCGTCGGAAAAGTGAGTGTTTTTTGTAGTGCATGAATGGATCCTGAGACCTGAGATATCTACGGAATCCAACATGAGGAGTTGCGTGCTTTGAATACGTTAAACGTCCTATGTAACAGGAGGACTATAAAGGCGTGTATCAGGTACGAAACGAATCATGTGCTGAATTGTACATAGTCAAGAAGGGATTTGTACCTCTCGTAAAAGAGAGGACTATAACCAGTTCATTATGCAGTACCATATGCACGGGATGACTAAGAGTTTAGTCGAACTGCATGGGATACTAAAATCGGCTGAGCAGGATATCGTGGTGCCCAAGACTGTACTTGCTGTGGAGAAAAACTCCAGCAAGAAGCGGTGGGGTAAAGCCAAGAAAAAGGCGCCGAAGAAGGCAAAAGTTGCCTCTACGTCTAAGCCTAAGCCCGATAAGGGTGACTGTCACTACTGCGGAGTGTCTGGACACTGAAAGCGTAATTGTCACCTTTACTTGGAGGATCTGAAGGATAAGAAGTTTGGTGAAGCTTCTGCCTCAGGTATCCACGTAATAGAGGCTAACATCTGTACTATATCTTCGTGGGTATTAGATACCGGCAGTGCCTTACACATTTGTGGAATGTGCAGGGGACTAAGAAGAAGTAGGATGCTAGATAAGGGAGAAGCGGATCTACGCGTCGGAAATGGAGCAAGAGTTGTTGCATTGTGTGTTGGCGTTTATGATTTGCATCTGCCCTCTGGACTTGTTTTAGAACTTAGTAATTGTTACTATGTGCCTGCGATTAGCATAAACATTATTTCTATTTCATGTCTGGATTTGGATGATTTTCGATTTGTGATTGAGAACTCGAGTTTGATGATTTATCGAGACGATATTTACTATGGTAATGGTTATCTAGTTAATGGTTTATATGTCTTGAATGATCAGCCTTCGAACTCAACATCGTCCATCTATAGCGTGAGTACTAAACGGTTTAAGCCGAATGACTTAAACCCGACCTTCCTCTGGCATTATCGTCTAGGCCATATAAACGAGAAGCGTATTCAGAAGCTTCAGTCTGAAGGTCTTCTGGATTCATTTGACTTTGAATCTCTTGAATCTTGCGAGTCTTGTTTGATGGGCAAGATGACAAAGCATCCTTTCAAGGGGAAAGGACAGAGAGCGACAGAGTTATTGGATCTGATACATAGTGATGTAT
>NW_010968113.1:343444-346682 GCF_000463585.1 Tarenaya hassleriana | reverse complement strand
GATGATTTCAGTCGATACGGTTATGTCTATTTGATGAGACATAAGTCTGAAACACTTGAAATGTTCAAGGCTTTCAGAAATGAAGTACAGAACCAGCTTGGCAAGACGATCAAGACACTACGATCAGATTGTGGTGGCGAGTATATGAGCCAAGAGTTCACTGCCTATCTGATTGATTGTGGTATTGTATCACAATTAACTCCTCCTGAAACGCCACAGTGGAATGGCGTGTCTGAACGGAGGAACGAACACTGTTAGACATGGTTCGGTCGATGATGAGTCAGACAGATCTTCCGAAGTCCTTCTGGGGCTATGCTTTAGAGACCGCCGCGTACCTGTTGAACAGGAGTCCAACGAAGTCGGCTGAAACGACACCATATGAGATATGGACGGGGAAGCGTCCCGCGTTATCGTTTGTCAGAATTTGGGGTTGCGACGCTTACGTGAAGCGTCAGATGACTGATAAGTTATCCTCCAAATCTGATAAGTGTTTATTTGTAGGCTACCCTAAGGAAACTAAGGGTTACTACTTCTACATTCCGGCAGAGAACAAAGTGTTCATTGCCAGGAATGCGACTTTTATGGAGCGAGAGTTCGTCTCCAAAAGAGTCAGTGGGAGTAGGATCAAACTTGAGAAAGTTCGAAAGCAGCAAGTAGACGCTGAGCCGAGTTAACAAGTTGAAGAAGTTCAACCTGTTTCACTGCCGGTTGTGACTCAACCTTCAACGAGTAAACCTCGGAGATCAGGCAGGATTCGCCAAGAGCCTGTGATACGGATTTTTCTCGTGACTGGGAATGAGGAACTCATGTTATTAGAACATGACGAGCCTACCACATACCCAGAGGCTATGGCGAGTCCCGACTCCGAGAAATGGCGCGAGGCTATGAAGTCTGAGATGCAATCCATGTGAGACAACCAAGTATGGACTCTGGTTGATGCTTCTGAAGGGATAAAATCCATCGGATGCAAGTGGATCTTCAAGAAGAAGACCGACGTGGATGGCAACGTGCACACGTATAAGGCACAACTTGTGGCGAAAGGATTCTGTCAAATTCATGGTATTGACTATGATGAGACCTTTTCGCCCGTAGTTATACTGAAGTCCATCAGGATCCTACTTGCCATAGCCGCATATTACGACTATGAGATATGGCAAATGGATGTCAAGACTGCATTCCTTAACGGGAACTTGACCGAGGATGTGTACATGGCACAACCCGAAGGTTTTGTCGATCCAGAAGATGGTGTGCAAGTTTCAGAGGTCCATTTATGGACTGAAGCAGACTTCGAGAAGCTGGAACCTTCGCTTTGATGAGACAATCAAAAGGTTTGGTTTCTCACAGAACGAAGACGAGTCATGTGTTTACAAGAAGGCTAGTGGGAGCACAGTTGTATTTCTAGTGCTGTACGTGGATGACATTCTCCTTATAGGGAATGACGTTCCTACCTTGGAAGACGTTAAGTCTTGGCTAGGAACGCAGTTTTCTATGAAGGACGTAGAAGTAACGGCCTATATTCTAGGCATAAAGATCTATAGAGATAGATCGAGGCGTCTTCTAGGATTGTGTCAGAGTACTTACATCGATAAGGTCTTGAAACGGTTCAAGATGCAAGATTCCAAGAAAGGAACCTTACCGATGAGTAGTGGCACAGTTCTCTGCAAGAGTCAGTGTCCTACGACACCTGATGAGCGAGAACGCATGGATCGGATTCCATATGCTTCGGCAATTGGATCGATCATGTATGCCATGCTTTGTACTCGACCGGATGTATCCTACGCGTTGAGCATTACGAGTAGATACCAGTCAGATCCAGGTGAGTCGCACTGGATCGCCGTCAAGAACATCCTTAAGTACTTGAGAAGGACTAAGGATGTATTCTTGGTATACGGTGTGTCGGAAGACGAGCTCGCTGTAAAGGGTTACACCGATGCTAGTTTCCAGTCAAACCCGGATGACTACAGATCGCAGTCTGGCTATGTTTTCTACTTGAACGGAGGCGCTGTTAGCTGGAAGAGTTCCAAGCAAGCGACCGTTGCAGATTCTACTACAGAAGAGTATATTGCAGCGTCGGACGCAGCAAAGGAAGCTGTTTGGATAAGAAAGTTTGTTGGTGACTTGGGTGTCATTTCTAGTGCTGATAGCCCCATTGCTCTGTATTGTGACAACAATTGAGCGATCGCACAAGCGAAAGAACCCAGATCCCATCAATGATCCAAACACATACTCAGACGATTTCACCTTATCAGGGAGATCATAGACAGAGGAGACGTGCACATTTACAGAGTGTCGACAGATGACAACAGTGTCGGGATTTCCTAAACTCGCTCTAATTAGGGTTTTAAGTGGGAAAAACTTGGGGACACGCCTCATCATTCTCTTGGCACGGTCCAGACGTCGGGATTTCCCTGTGTTGGGTTTCGGTACGGGTTTCTAGCATGCGATCATATCGATCTAGGGTTTGGTTTACTAGGTTTCATGCAGCGGAAGGATAATCTAAACCTAGTCAAACGTCACACGCAACCAAACTCATCCGTAAAACCCCGTATAATCGTGTATATCACCGTGGAAATCGAACACTTACCTCTTTCCTGAAAAAACGGAAGTAGGAGTCGATCCGGGGCCTGTTTAATCACCTAGGACTGAAGTTACAGTCCCTCTACACGTATCCACACCGACGGGAAGGATTCCAAACGCTTTTGGAACCGATCTGCTAGGATCTGTGAAGTATATGAAGTGGGATCTAATCCCGGGAGCTAGAACTATTAAAGAAACGATTTCTTCTAAGTTTTTGCTCTGTCTTAGGGTTCTGAAAGTCTGTCTTAGGTTGAGGACGACGTCCAATACCCTTTTTATAAGATAGGAACCCTAATCCTTGTGGAAAAGTGACTTTTTCCGAGTATTGACTCGGTCCGAGTCAGAACTCTGACTCGGTCGAGTCAGAACGAATCAGCCCATTGTCAACTCTTGACCCGGGCTATTTAGTATTGACTCGGTCCGAGTCAAAACTTTGACTCGACCGATTCAAATCATCAGCCAAGCCCAAAACACTTTCTGGGTTTCGACTCGCAGGGAACTGACTCGGTCCGAGTCAAATGGCTGAAACCGTCCCGACACTCTGATTTGATCCGAAAACCGTTTTTCCAACAAGGGCATGGTTTGAGCCACCCTTCAAGTTCAACCGCTTTCTCGTCTTGGCAAATCGACTAATAAAATAGATGCAACTTCATCTATAGCG
>NW_010968113.1:331711-343343 GCF_000463585.1 Tarenaya hassleriana | reverse complement strand
ACCCACGTTGAATTGAGTTAGAGGTGATCTAACCAAGGCAATAACAGCTCGAGTTGTGATCCTTTGTCTCACGATATCATATGTTGAACAAGGGCATGGTTTGAGCCACCCTTCAAATTCAACTGCTTTCTCGTCTTGGCAAATCGACTAATAAAATAGATGCAACTTCATCTATAGCGTGACCACGCGTTTTTCATAGTACGACTTCCACGAGAGGGCCCAGCGATATCTCTCCTGTTAAGGAGGTGACAAGTCTCATATTGCATTTCTACTATCTCCATATGATTCGTGAACGTATCTGATCAACGTCGTTATAATCACCCGGTTAAAGACGACGTTTGACGCAGTCACGCCACTCCTCATATCAGATACTCCAGACATCTCAGGTCTGAGGATCCAAGAACGAACCGATGTATGAGATTCAAGTCATGACTCTGTCCATGTGACAATCTCATGCGGGTCATCCAGTCACTCGTTCACAACGAGTACCCATGACTGTGATATGCATCCAATGCATCAATCACACCTCATGCTAGTCTTAATTCATCATTGTTCCCACAATGATAACTGACCAGGGTGTTTAGAATCATTCTCTAACGATTCAAGGATACCGAAATATAACAAACATGCCAATCATATAACGGGAAGAGTAACGCATTCATGAACCAATGAATCAATACAAAGTCAAAATGTCATATCACAGATCATCCTAGAGCAGCATAACCAACACCCTGAAACCCTTGCGCAAAGAAGAAAGTGTTCTTCAGTCCTAGCAGACAAGTTCCAACTGTTGGAATCCTTTCCACCGTGTGGACACATGTTAGGGGTGGGCATTTTTACCCGAGACCCGCGGGTTTCCGGGTACCCTGTCTCGCGAGTACCCGGATTGTATTATTCTATGAGATAACGAGATACACGTTGGGTTTTTATCTCACGAAACCCGAGTTTCGGGTTTCGGGTTTGAGTTTTAATACACGGGTTATCTCACGGATACCCAGAAATTATAAAAATTACAAAAAAAAAACCCCTTATTTTAATCTATTTACAAAACTATCTATTCCTAAAACGTAACCCTAACCCTAATTATCTAACTCTCTGTCTCTCACTTCGCCACTCGGTCTCTCTCCCACTCGCGATTTGTTGCGCCTCCGCCCTCCATCACTCTCGACTCTGGTCGCCTGAAACGCTGAGCTCCTGTTGTGAGCTTTCCGGTTGTCGTTGCCTGAGCTTCAGCCTCCATCATCGCCGTGCTCTCTGTTCGTTCGCCTCTTCTCTCTCTCGGTAAGGGCTTCTCCCTCGTCTCTTCCTTGCTCCGCTTTTGTCTTCGCCGTCGGTCTCTATTCAGCCTCCGTTTCTCCGTCTGTCTCCTGATTTAAGTGTTCTCCTTGTTACAGGTTGTCTTCGCCTGAGCTTCTCCATCGTCGCCTTGCGCTTCTGTCTTCTCCCTCGCCGTCTGTCTTCCTTGTTCATGTATTGTCTGTGTTCATTGTTGTTTCTTTCTCTTGTGGTCTGGACAGGGGACGTTTGGGAAGTAGACATAGGCATTGTTAATAAACCATTCCATGATATCAATGTGTTCTGAAAATGTCGATACAGGGGATTTGATAATATACACTAGAGATCAGACATTGAAGGTGAGCACGGGTTCGGGTCCCGCGGATACCCGATCTCGTGCCTCGGGTACCCGGATCTCAGGTACCCGAGCCTTATGAGATAGAGACCGAGATAAGATGTTCAAAAACCCGATGAGACTGAGACTGAGATAGAGATGCCTTAAAACATCCGGGTACCCGCCCGTGCCCAGCCCTAATACATGTACAGGGCAAGGTATTCTTCCTGCCTACAGTGATCGGACGAACACATCAATTGATACAGGCCTCGGATCGATTGAGGTAAACGTTCTAACGTTTCTACAAGATCATGCAGGATAGGTTTTAGGGTTTCATCAAAATTTTGTTTTACATCCGCTGCACAAACCCTAGAACTGATCTCTTAGGAATTAGATTCGCTCTTGAGATCCCAGAAAAACCCAACACGTTAAGAATGAATCATGTCTATTGAGTTACAGTTTGATCAGATTAAGTAACGATTGCACAATCGGACTTCACTCGTTGCCCTCAAGTTGTACGAGATCACTGGTTTGCAGCATTTGCGGTAAGCTAAGCTTTGTATAGGTTCTATTAATTTTGTTACATATTAGGTTTAGTACATATTTAAAGATTTTGGTCATGTTTTGGTAGCAAACTTATTACTGGGATGAGTCGATCCACGACACTGTCCATGCAACTTGGAAAGACGTCGTGACCAACCGACTCCGGGACACCATATATCGGCTTAAGCAAAGTCGAAAACAGCCAGATTGGATGACTTCGAGGGTCTGGAACATGCTGCTAGAAATTTAGATTTCGGATGAGGCAATGAACTTTGGATGGATCGCGTTGAGCAATAGGAAGTCGTACTGCATCGGACCAGTCGCCTCCAACACATACCGCGGGTTAAAGATCCTTTGCACGGGTCGCGCATGATATAGTAAGTACTTTAATATATAATAAGATTGTTTATAATAGCATCTGGTTTTTATTGCGGAATTACTCATCGTCGTTCTGATGGTACGTATATAGATGACCGGGCCCAAAAAATTGATGATGCGGTTTTTTCGAAGACCAACGATCGACTCTCACGATTTCACGAGAGCTCGGGATCGACACGATTGTCTCCTCAAGAGATCAAGAATCTCTATCTAGAGGTAATTGATCAAATTATTTATATTTTAGTTATTATTATAACTACGTTTATTAATTTATATAAAAATTTTTGTAGGTTGGTCAACCAGATGCTCGGGGTCAAATATAAGGTGTTGGCGTATTGGCGGTTCAATTAGGTGTCGGTAATCCTAGTCTGGCTTCCGTGACCCGCAATCAGTACAAGAAACATCCGAATTTGCGACGGAAAAATCCGTCGCAAACATAAATAAAATCCGTCGCAATTACAAATTTGCGACAGAAAGCGACGGAATAATTTTCGTTCGTATATCGTTGTCGCAAAAGTTTGTCGGTCGTTAATCTGTCGCAATTTTGCGACGGACAAAATATGCGATTTGCGACGGATTTGCGACAGAAAAATCTGTCGCAAATACTTTTTTTATTTTTTAAAAAAATAACAAAATTTGCGTTTTGCGACGGATTTTATTTTTTTAAATTTAAAAAAAAAATATAATATACATATACACACGTATACATATATTCACATATGCGCATATATTATACATATACACATAAATTTATATACATACACATATACATTTACATACACACATATATACATATATACACACATACATAAACACACATTCATACATGTATACACATATAAATCTACATACACATACATATATATACACATACACATAAACACACACAAAAAAATCACATTCATACACATATAAATTTACATACACATATACATATACATTACACACATACATAAACACACATTCATACATATTCACACATATACACATACACATACATATATATATATTCACATAAACACACATACATATTTATATATATATATACACATTCACATTCACATTCATATTCACATTCACATACATATACAATACACATACATAAACACACACATACACATATACATACATACACACATACACATTCACATACACATACACATATACATACATAAACACATACACATTCACATACACATATACACATACACATACACATTCACATACACATATACACATGCACATATTCTGCGACGGATTTTGCGACTATTTGCGACGGAATAAAAATTTTCGCAAATTTCGTCGCAAATTCCGTCGCTATATGAAGATTTTCTTGTAGTGAATGTGGCATTGACAAAGGAAGTGGAAGAACTTCGACGTACTCAAGCAGACATGCAAGCCAAGATGGCTCGATTTGAGGAGATGCTTCAGAGGTTCATGCCCCAGGACGGTAATTCTGCAGCTGCATTGGCTCAATGTTCGGGTCAGCGAGGATCCGAGGAGATTATTCAGCCATCTCCTCAAGGAAACAAGCCTAACCATCACGCTCTTACGACTAATTATTCGGATCCCGATCAAGATCCAAATAATGATTTTGCGAACATTTTGTTTTAGTTACATTATGTTATGTATTTAAAACCTATTTTTAGATTCAGTTTGTTAAATTTTAAAACTTTAAGTTTAATATTAACATTATGTTTAATTAATTAGTTTAATTTTAATTTTAATTTTTATATTATTTTATTTTTATTTTATTTTTATTTTTGTATTTATTTTTGTATTTATTTTTTTATTTTTTTATGATGATGCGACGGCTATATACATCGCAATTTCCGTCGCAGAAAATCACATCGTCGTCGCGATAATTGCGACGATGATGTACTTTTTACTGTTGCAAACCAACAGTAAACAACGTCTATCTTGCGACGCGAGGAGTAGTCGCCAGTTGCGATGACTGTGCAACAGCTATATGCGTCGCAACCAATTGCGATGATTGTGCAACAGTGAGTGGCATCACAACAATTGTGACGGATAGCTACGGCAGCGAGGAGTCGCAGTGTGCAACGAAAATGTGATGTAACATACTTTGCGACAGCTATATAGCGACGGTTTTCGTTGCGTCGCAATCCGCCGCAAAGTGATTTTCGTGACGGTTTTTAATGAATATTGCGACAGTGTTTTTGGTCGCAATGGCCGGCGTTTTTTTGGTAGTGATCTCCTTTGTTTTGCTCCATCTCTCTCCTTCGTTTTACTCCCTCTCTCTCTCCTCTGCTTTGCTCACTCTCTCTCCTCCGATTTTCTGGATTTCTCCTTCTATTTGCTCACTCTCTCCTCCAAGATCGTGTTTTATCTCTCCTTCAATTTTTTTTCTCTCTTATGTTTGCTCTCTCTCTCCTGTTTTTCTTTCTTTCCTCCGTTTTGCTCTCTCTTCTGTTTTGCTCTCTTTTTCTCATTCGTTTTGCTCTCTCTCTCCTCCTTTATGCTCTCTCTCCTCCGTTTTGTTTTTTTTTCCTCCGATTTGCTTCATTTCTCCTCCGATTTGCTTATTTTCTCTTCGACAGTGTGCGAAACAGTTTTAAAAATTATAGAAAATAGTGGGAATTAACATAGAATCGCGTTCTTTGTGACTTAAAAATCAAGTATGGTGTTCTTTGTGACCTGTGACCCATGTTACTTGTGATCCGAGTCTAATGTGTATATCTTGTTGTACAGGTTTTCCAAAGTTGCGAAGTATATTGATAAAGAGTTACATGAGTGGTACAAGGGTCATACCTTGGGTGAAAGACAAAAAGGATCTATGGTTCATTCTCAATGGTGTGTCTGTGAGAAATTCGATCATTGAGCATACCTTCATATGGAAAAGATAAGAAGGATCGTGTTTCTTTGTTTATGAAGACAGAAATATTATTTATCCTTTATATGTATGAAATGAATATTTCTGAATGTATTAAATGGTTATTTCTAAATATAATAATTTTTTTAATTAATTTTATTATTTTTTATTTTGGAGAAAAAATTTTCTTCATTTATTTTATTTATAATTTATAATTTTGGGTCATATGGGTCACAATGTGGATTATTTTTTATTTTTATTTTTCATGGAAATGAAACAAATATGTTTAAATTATTTTTATATTTCGGCGGAAATCCGAAATTGGGGGTCAATTGACTGCGGAAAAGTGACAAAATTAGGTCTGACAAGTTATCCTCAAGGTGGGACTGCATGTTCCTCAATTCTGTGATTTTTTTTACTGGTGGATCTCGCATATTCACAATAAACAACTCGGGTCACATGGATCGCATGGGTCATATGAGTCACAATGTTCGAATTTATTGAATTAGTGATTATGAATGGATATACAATGATTAATCTTTGATTTTAACATCAATAACAACTTTAAAATCATCGGTGTTTCAATTTTCAAATCCAAATAACTAGCAGGAATATACTCTATAAGTGATACTAATGTTTTAAGAACACTTTGGAAAAATTTGCACTAATGTTCAAACAACTCATAACTAAATTAACGAATTTAACTTGTAAACACCATATTGTCATTATAAAACTCCATATAAACTATCTTGAAGCATTAAAACTGAGATTCGACCATGTTTTTTTAGTGTGATTGAGTCACGGGTCACATAGGTCACATAATGCAAAAATATCTTCGGGTCACATGGGTCACATGAGAATCACATGGGTCACACAGTGCAAAACTGTTTATGTCTCTTCAAGGTTTAAACATGGTACTAGTGCAAAGAAATCAACCCTATTAAACATTGTGCTAATGCAAAGAGATCGTACTTATGGAAAATGTATTTCATATTTGATAGAAGTTATTTTACAAACATACTTGAGAACTAAATTTAATCATACAAACAAGTTATTTAACAAATAACAATATTTTTATTTTTCCTTCTTTAATCACTTTGTTCGCGGTTTGTCTGAGCTTGGAAACCGGTTATGTTTGGGTCTACCAGTTTTCTGTTTATCTTCCACAATCAGAGGTAATATTATAAGGTTTGCATCACGTGGATCGTCAATCAGAGGCATTATATAAAAATACTCCCCCTTTGCTATTTTGATGTCAAAAGATAACATTCTCCAACTGACTCTTTGACCAGAAGATTAATCTTGATCACATTGGACATAACGTTAAATTTATGGTGATTACATTTATTCATTATATTCATGTCTTGTATATCTTACTAATCATTTGATAAAAAAAATTATAAATTCAACGTTATGAGTATGATGTGAAGTCGAAATATCAAAAGAATAATATTTTTTATAATGGCACGTATAAAGAACATAGGTTTGTGATCCGTATGACTTATATGACTCATTGTGATCTATATGACCCATATGACATATCACGGTCACATGGATCACATGGAGGAGAGAGAAAATCGGAGGAGAGAGAAAACAAATTTTGGGAGAGAGAAAAAAAAATCTTAGAGGAGAGAATGAAATCTGCAGGAGAGAAAAACAAAAACTGCGTTTTGGAAAACTAAATGATTTTTTTAATTAATTAAAAAATGGTAAAATGGGTATTGTATTTTTAGATAAGTATATTTGAAGTAGTCAAATTTTTTTTTAAGAGGAGGTTATGCTCTTAAGTACAAGTAGCATTTTAAGGGTATTTCTAATAATCCCCCATTTAAAATACAATATCAATATCGTTTTTGTTCCAAATTTATTTGGAGTCGCCAGACCAACCGTTTGAATATTAAACAAAATTTTTAGAAATTGAATTACTAAACTATACAAATACGTAACAAAAATTGTTTTATTTTTAGTTTTATTTCGCTTTTTCCCAATAATTATTGAAATCCGTCATTCTATATAATATGGTTCAAATTCCAAAGGTCTCAAAGTAAATGATCACTTATAACGTCTATGATTTTATAAATGATTGTAATTCCAATTAACTAATGAAAAATGAATATTAATTGTACCAATTACTTGAGAAATATATAAAATTTCGAATGGAAATATTTTAATATTGACTCGATAATCAAATAACTAAAAAAATTATTGCATTCATCATTGAAAAAATTTGGGAAATTGAAATAGCTTAAAATCGGGCCATTTTCATTAAGCATCATTAGTACATGAATTATGTTAAACCAACTATTGGACATCATCAATCTCGGACACAAGCTCAAGCCGATGAGACATCAATGCCAAGAAACGAAGATGCCGAACATGCTCAGACCGTGACTACGGTGCACAAACACACGGATGGACTTCATATTACCATATTTCAATATTTTCTTATTTTTATGATAAAATGTTGCAAAGGTTTCTAAATGCCCTAATCGATTATGATCGTGGGAACGATAATAGATAAAGATTAATATGACGTATATACATGACATATTGGATAGGTGTTCATAGGTATAGGTTTGAAACGTGTGATTGATTGACCCACGTTATGATCAATCTATGGTCTCGAATCAAAACCGATATCATAATAATATCTCAGTTTTATCCTTTGACCTGAAATAACTATTGATATATTTTTTTTTTGATACATTGGCGAACCTCCATGACTACCTACCTACAAACGGAGACGAACTGGCCACCACCCGCGTCTAACAGTCCCCATGGACCTCAGTCCGCCGGACCTAGCCAACAAGCGCGCCTAACGCTCGGGCCGTAGTTGGGCTTAGACGCCTGCGGGTCAAACCCCAAACTCATGCGCACGAGCCTACAACACACGCGTAAGAGGTAAATCAGCCCGTTATGACAGGCTGGCAGGCGAACAGGTCAGAGAAAGTGAGACGGCGAGGAATCGAACTCCCCACCTCATGAGTGTTCCCCATGCTCACTACCACCTGATCTGGAAACCTCATCTGGAAACATCCAGACCGTTCTAGACGACCATGCGACGCAATCGGGGCCACCGATCTGGGGAAGATTCTAGACGGCCTTCGACTTCGTTCTTGGATTCCGTTCGAACGCATAGACCGGAAAGACTATCTGCGTGTCACTGTTTCTTGTTGCGGGTTTTCTTTCTTTGCAGGCGCTCAATGGACCTCCTTGTAACCCTGGGTTCTAATCCAAGGGTATTTCCTTTGAAACATAAGAGAAACGGAAGCAAAACCCATCCAGCCTTGTTCTATAAAAACAGGAGGAAATTTCAGACACACAAGTGAGAAACATACAGTACACGTTTCGCAAAAACATAATCGACTTATTAAGCTCATTGCTTCTTAGACGCATCTGTAGCATTCCTCAACAGAAACTGTCTGGCTCCAAACATGGGGAGAGAACCTGCAATATGTAGTGATAAACGGGAAAAAAAAAACTTAAATCCGACGTTTCCTCGGCAATCTGCATCCGTTATGAGCACGCCTAGTCGTGTCCTCAATGTACACGATGGGATTCTGATCCGATCTAGAGCTGTTGAAACCTTCTTTGAATGCAACAATGGCTTGCCTCTTTTTCTTGAAGTGGATGAACCCATTCACCTTGACGACCACCGACTTTAGACCCATTGTCTTTGCTTTTCTTCCGATGTGTTCAGCCGTTGCCTCAGCTGCATATCTCGATAGCTTTGGTCCACCCTTTAGCTCGGGCAAACAGCCAGACGAGCCCCTGCATTTGACGTTTCCCTTTGAATCCGTCACTGTAACAAAGGTGTTGTTACGCAACATCTTTATGTGAACAACCTCTGCGTTTCTTTCGGAACTTCCGCGATAAAAGGAGGGATACACTGTCGGCCTTCTACTCTCTTCATGCGCTAGTATTCCTTTCACAGTATCCATTGATTTTGAATTCCCCCACCCGCCGCTTTCCCGAAAAAGTGCAGAACGAGTGGGAGAATTAGTAGCCGAATTGTCGCTTCCTTCTCCGGAAATCCCTCCCCAGGCCCCGGTAAATGGCGCTTGCTGCTCAAAACTCCTCCCTGTTTTAATATCAATCAAGGAAAGAGATAAATACGGACAAACATCTAAGGCCGATACGCAGAATTTGATATTTCTATACCCAGAAAGCTCATTTAGCATGAACATTTCATGAGGAAACTTTTACAACAACAAAAGATATACTCTGTTTTGGAATCAAAATCTCCACCTTTCATGATATTTTGAAGCCTGATTCTAATAGTTTCTGAATTCCGTTAAGGAAATCACAGAAGTCAAAGGCATTCGAACCTTGCCCATTACATCATTTCTAAACCAAACGCACTGGATCTGATATGAACGTATGGCAAGAGAACAATTCAACCCAAAACAAATGCTAGAATTCTCAAACAATCAAAATCGATCCTAAAATATCAAATCACACGCCTCGATGCCAGTTAACGTCAAAACAAAACTATAAAATTGTGAACCAAAATCTGAAATTCGGACTCCAAAATCGCGTTCATTGAAGATAAAGTTCCCCGAGCCACCTATTCTCATCATCATCATCATCATCATCATCATCATCTATCTAAATAATTCCATTTCTAAAATCCTCAACCAAACAAAACAAAAAAGCAACGGACATCACCGGAGAATCCATTTGATTTCGAGGAAAACCGCGAGAAGCACTCGATCCGGCCGCATACACGAATAAAAGAAGAAACAGAAGAAGCGCAGAGGTAGCGAGAAAGGGAATTCATGTCGCTCCCGTCACTGTTCGTGAAGGTTTAGGGTTTTTTTTTCCCTTTCTGAAGAACTGTTTGCTTGTACGAGATTCTCTCTTGTTCGGCTTCCTCTTCTATTGGGCCTCGCTACCACAGGCCTTCACCAAAAGAGACGATAGAGAAATTCCAAACCTAAAGCTAACCGTAGGTTTGTCAACTGGGCCGGCCCGGCCCGAGGGTTTTGGATCGGGATCAGACCGGGCTCGCTAAATTTTATTTTTTGAAATTTTTTTATTTTTATATTAATTTTGTTTTGGAAAAAATCGGACTGGTCCAAAATCTGATAACTCATATTCGAAAGTTCGAAAATTTTTAGATCTAATATGGATCCAAAATACACTATTTTTTGGATTGGACCGAACGGATTTTGAGTCTAGAAACAAAATTGATACCCTAAAACTAAGGGTCGCTATTTAAGGTTTGGATTCGAATTCGTTTCTATTATATTCAAATTCGATTATTTTGATTATAGAAAAATTCCATTTGATTCAATTTTATTTATGTTCGAATTCGATTTGTATTAATAAAAAAAATATGCATCCAGATTTCAAATCAAATCAAAGGTGGATGTAAAATGAGTCCATTGGAAGATATAATTTATCGAATTATCGATATGGGAAAATTTATAACGGCGTGGCGGTTGGACCAAGTTCCATGTTGAATGCGTGAAATTCTGACATGACCATTTTCGATAGTTGTAAAATCATTTCGCGTTTTTAAGGGGAAAAAACTATTTTTCTCATATAAAATCGAACTGCGTCTAAATTAATGGAAAACAATGCTCGAACGAAGAAAAAGAAATAATATCCATTATGATATTTATTCCCGAGTGTGTGGAACTATAAATTACATATTTATTATGGAAAATTAAGTTGTAATATAATATTTTTATAAAACCGAAAGAACCAAATTGAATATCGAAACGTTCGTTCTCACCCCACCCGCGATGGTATCATCATTAATAGCATATATTATTTTTATAACATCTTCGTATCATCCTATCTATGGATAAAATGTCCATCAGAGCATCACTGTCCTCCTGTGATGAACAACTAATCTCAACACCATGACTATCATTTTGACATATTTCAACTTCAAATAATATTTATAATTAAATATGGAATATATGTTTTGAAGAAGCATTATTGAATTCACAAACTATCATTTGGGATGATATTATTATTAAATTGATCCAAATCTTGCCCACGATTTCATTGTGAACAGTGAAAAACAACATAAAATTAAGAAAAGAGAGTTCTTCATGAAGACGAAGACTAATAAAAGCTTTTGTCAGATCTGAAAATGAAACTCATACCTGTGGCAGAGTTATGGGAGGATCAAGCTTGATTATCATCAGAGCTTGCCTGCAAACAATTTAATCGTCTTAAAAACCTGAAAACCGATATTCGGGTAAAGTATCCATATGTTAAGATATGGTACCTCGAGATATCGCTGCAAGAGCGTC
>NW_010968113.1:323806-331360 GCF_000463585.1 Tarenaya hassleriana | reverse complement strand
GTCGTGGTGCTGAAATTGAATCCATCGATGGCTGCTCCTTCCGTCCTCGAGGCGTTAAGCTGTTTTCTCACCCGAGTAGCCAGAGACTGTGGATTCCATAGGACCAAGATTCGGGATGTGTTAGTATATCGCCTAGGGATGGGCATGGATCGGATATCCGAAAAATTCAAGGTATCCGAACTCGTATCTGAAGGTCCCAGGTATCATAATTTACCACCCATACCCGTAACCGAGTCTCGGTTACCCAAACTATGGGTCAGGTACCCAACAAACTATATAAAAACCCATGGATACCCAAAAGAAAAAAAAATGCATAAGATTAAAAAAAATGAGTTATGATATTCGAACTCATATCCGAAGACAAAAAGGTAAATATTCAAATTGACAGCAATATATATGTTATTTGTTAACGTACATGGGTATCCATCAGACGGATAATAAAAATAATAGTAATTGGTCTCGTGTCATGAAAAGTCGGATTCCCGAAAATGGGTATCTAGTGGTCAGGCACCCACGAGTATTCGATTCCCGGCCCCTAATATCGACTACAGCAAAAATGTAAAGTATAGAAATGGTTGGAGATCGAACCTTTCCGAGCTCTACTCCCCACTGATCAAACGAGTTGATGCCCCAGACAAAGCCTTGAACGGCAACTCTATGTTCATATATCGCCAGCAACTGATAAAAAGGAGAATATTCTTTAGCTTTTAAATTTTTGATCAGTGGGTAACGCACGATCAGAGCTATAAACACGATCCATATCTATAAGAGCGGACTGTGTTTTGTAATAAACTATCAAAACTAATGATCAACACAGACCTGCCCAACGTTATACGCGTTCAATGCCGGGAGTAAGAGGCTGAGAGAAGGCCTATTACCGGAAAACGTCTGTTGAAGATTAAAAAAACAGTTATCAGAACCCAAAAATCGATTTCGGCAAAGAAGCAGAATCTCTGATGTATCGGTTGGAACCATTTACCTTGTGAGGAATGAGATTCTCCGCCACATTCTCCTTCCGCAACTCTTCAGGTGCCTACAAGATAAAAGGTTTGTTACAGCAAAGGAACATCTGATGCTTATTTCGATAAATCGAGTTGTACCAATCTCTCTTTATCCCCGAGGTGTGGTATTCACCAAAAAATACTTACTTTTCCATAAGCTAAAGCATCAGGTTGAGCGAAAAAGTTGGACATGAGCTCATCATGATTGCTGACAACCTCACCTGTGAGAATTAAATCAGAAACCAATCAATCAATCTGAGTTTAAAAGTGTAAGTGAAAAATAAGACTGCAAAAGCTTACCTTTCAGATAAATAGGTTGCTGACTCTTTACAACGCCGATGAAATCACAAGGGATAACGCGCCCCTGCAATGAGATGAATGAAAATGGAGCATATAAGCCCGAGAAAACTTATTAAGCAAGCACAAATTGTGAAAGAACTTATCAAGTTTCAAGTAAAATAAATCAAGGATATGTTATAATACCTGATGAATTAGTTGGTAAAAGCTGTGTTGACCATTTGTTCCAGGTTCACCAAAATCAATCTCCCCGGTCTCAAATGGGAGTGGTAATCCATCAATCGACACTCCCTTTCCGTTACTCTCCATGCTAACCTAAACCAAATAATTCCTTTAACTATACAAGCAGGCGTATATGGAAAAGGATTAACAAAGGATGACAGAGGTGAAGCTTAGGCAGGAGACAAGAAAATGATAAGTTAGTATACCTGTTGAATATGCGGGGCAAATTTCTCCAGGGCTTGGGAGTAAGGTAAGATGGCCTGATAAATACTAAACTATGTTAATACATAAAATGGGGTAATAGACAAAGACAACAAAGATGGAAGTCTAAGCTTTTGCTGCCAAACGTACATACTCACCCTTGCAGGATATCCAAGAAATGAAACGTTCCATACGCTCAATAGCCCTAAGAGCACCTAAACCACCAAAGAAGTTACCAAATCAATCTCCATTTCTTCTTCAAGTAAGGGAATTGGAACTATTTAATATTTACTAAGAGAGCATATATATTTTATGCAGAAATCAGCAACCTAATACCAAAGTATTCTCTAGGGATAATCAATCAATCAGTGCCACATTGCTTTAAGGTTATTTCAGATTTTTAGAGTGACACATTGCTTTAGGATAATTTCAGTTTTTTAGAGCAGAACTGTGACGGCCAACAATTTTCACCAAGGGGGATACTAACAGGTATATTTTTCTCGAATGGCGTTGAATAAAAATGTTGATCAATACTTGAAGCCCCCTTCAAGAACCTACAACCCCAAAAGAAGATTGCATTAGCCGATACTCTAAACACTAAATATTAAGAATGAATCTAACATTGTTTCTCTTCTGGAAAACACAGCGGCATCCATTGAATTATATAAAAGAAAATGAAAAGAGAAAGATACAATCCTTTCACCTATGAAGCAACTATCTCACAAAAGATATATATGCATTAGTTGGGTACATTCATCACAAGGATAGTACAAAAATAAGTTACCGTACTTCTCAACTACGGAGAACCCATACTGTAGAGACAAAGGCAAGACTCCAACAGCACTGCAAACTGCAATACAACTTGAGTTGAGGACCAAACAAAGATATAAAAATGGACAAGATGCCCTTGAGAGCAACAAGCGGGCAAAACTTACCACTATACCTTCCACCAACCCAGTCCCAAAATGCAAACGCATTGTTTGGATCAATACCAAACTTCTCCACAAGCTGGGAAAAACAATCTCTGAGATTAGAGCATAAAATTGATGAGGCTTATTTGTCTGAAATGTGAACATAAACTAGAAACGAACCATTTATTGTAAGCCATAAAACATGGAGGCTACTGACAAATGTGGTGCCTTTTCAATTATTGGAATAACTTGATTAATGTGTTTACTCACAGGATCATAGTCAGAAAGAATGGCACATGTATATGGTCTTCCCCACAGAATAAGACACGGATAATTTTTTGCAACAAAAAGAATATCAAGAAATAAAATCACATAAGGCAATATGACAAATGCTGTGAATAGGAGTAGGAGTAAAAATGATACCGTAAGATTAGTGCTGACAGCAACCATGTGTTTTGAGACTGCATCAGCCCTGCCAAATCAATCTCATGTTAACTGAATGCTGCACACAAAAGCATTTATGCGTGCCCTCATATTCACCATTGAATAAAACATTGAGAGAACACCAAAAGCATATTATGGATATTACATAAAATAAAATGCACAAGCTTGCCTCTAGCAGTGTAACCTAGTAGTGTCTCTGTAGGCTAACGTTTTAAAAGATACATAAACCGGGGGGATACAAGCCTACACTAACAGTATGTGTCATCTGAGAGAGAGAGAGAGATGCACTTTCTCCATCATGATTATAATGATTCTGTCTTCATCACACAAGAGAATAACTGAAAATTAAACTGCTATGAAGAATAAAGCAGCCATGTGCTTAGAGTGGCAAAAATTTACGAGCACTGACCCAAGAGCAGCTGTAATCCATTCCCTCAGTGTCCTAGCATTCAGCATCGTTTCAGCCGTAGTAAAAGTTTTTGAGACAACCACAACTGGGTTTGCAAATATTCCAGCGTCAAAGATGAAAAAAGACGATCAGAAAATGATTGAATAAAACATGGAAAAGAAACACGAAGAAATAATTGATAAGCCCAGCACCTACCTAGAGTGGTTTCTGGATTTAGGCCAGTGATATTTCTAGCCACATCAATAGGATCAACATTTGCAAGACTGCAAATAGAAACCAAAAATAAAGCAAGACATAAAATTAGATTGCAAAATGGAGTCTGAAACAAATAACAAGTTAGCAGTGATTTAACACAGTCCCCAAAAGATGTTCCATAACAAAATTTAGGGTTGGGTGCTCAGGCATAACAGTAGAAAAGCAACTAATACTGAAAATTTTGTGGCCACCAAAGAAAAAGTTGGAAACAGTGGAATAAAGCATATCAAGACACAAAATACTCATCAAGCTAGCAATAAGTTACATATATAAACAGAAGAAACCATATATGAGACTCTAGAGCAAGGAGTATTTGGTGTTTACAAGCGCAACTGACGTCCCTTTGCACATTCTATAGCTTCGGGATCTGCAAATGACAATGGATCAGAAGGAATTTGAAGTAAACAAGCTAGAAACATTGATAATTTCCAGGTTCAAGGGAGACATGAACTCACCTGTTTGAAGAGCCGTGTGAACAAACAGAGGACCTAGGAAGCTACCACCAATACCAACTGCAATTACATCCTTTAGTGGCTTCCCGGTGGCTCCAACCTGACAATACGTGCAAAATAACTCAACTATTTGGATAAACAAATCAACAAAGTTAGGAATAAGAATAAAAACTGAGTATTACCCAGGAACCAGAGCGAACTTTGTCAGAAAATTCCTTGATCTTGTTGAGGACCTTCCACACTTCAGGAACCATATTCTTCCCATCAGAGTTTCTAACTGCATCCTTTGGTGCACGGAGAGCAACATGAAGCACCGACCTGTCCTCTGTACTGTTTATCTAAGGAAACGATACAAATGTATTGTAAAATGTCATCCCATGCTTGTAACGGAGAAATCAGAAGCTATGTACCAGATAAAACTGATGGGCTTGAAACCCAAGGACATTTATATTCCTACTAAGTAGAATAAAGCAACAGCAAAACTACATGGTTACTTTTAGTTTTAGTTAACTATAGTTGGTTAGTCACTTTCACATATAGACTGGAAGAGACGAATTTTGAGTTTATGCTGGGTTTTGGGTAAAGGTTTATCTAAATATGTTCTGTGCTTTCAGCAAAATATAAATATGTTCGTCCTTTCGATCATTGTGCATATCAGTATCACAAACTGTAACTTGTCCAGCAAAGCAAAGGTACATGTCTTCATTTAATCCTTAAATGTACAGTGTAGATTCAGGTTTCAGTACACTGCATCAAAATGACATTAATAGCTATTTCCATTTAAATTTCCACACAATAGCAAAACAACCTGCCGTTTAAAATATGTTGGAGTTTATATGGGCATGTTCTACATTACTGAAACTGGTATTATTATCAACCTAAGAATAAAGCAGGAACTTACATGATCCCCATTGAACATGCGGTTGATTTTCTCTTTCAACTTTGCTGCCTGTGGTTAAGAATGAACAATTATCTTCAGATGTAAAGTAATGAAAAACTAGAATGAACAAGTTCCGCCAATAAGCATCGAAACCTCACCTCTGCCAAGTTGAAAAGCTTGTGAATGGTCTCTGTGTTGCCCTGCTGTCGAGAATAATCTAACAGCAATCCATCAAATTCCCTGATGACAGCAAACAGAGAAACCGGAATTTTACATACAAAATCATAGATAACAGGAAGCTCTAATACCGAAAAATCCATGAAAGACTTTGAGCATAGGATCCCAACCACAACATCAAAGCAATCAAGACAGGTAATCTGAACACAGAAAATGCCCAACAGATTAACATCTATGGATAATCACTTAAAAGGAAAGCGATTTTGAATTGACACAAGTGACAGAGCAAATTCCTAAATGGTAACGAAATTGCGGCAATTTGAATCGCACCATGTAGCCAGACAAGAGATCAATAGACCTACTGTCAAGTGATACCATATATTCACACGAAAAAAGAGCATATGAATTCAGAAAAGAGCACATACACCATCATTGACCGGCATCTGTCGGCATCAGCCATCAAATCACGCAAATGGGTCATCCTAATTTCTTCAACATGACCCTGGAAAATGCCCAAGAACACCGAACAAATCCAAAATCACGCCTCAAAACCACACAGCCACATAGACAAAACATATATATCACCATAGAGAGCCATATTACATTACCTTCAAGTCCTTCCAAGCATCGGTCTCAGAAATCAGAGCCGGTTGTGAAGCCATATCTACGAACCATGCAAGGAATCAAATCAAAGTCGAATTCATATCTACTCATACATCACTTTATAATTAAATAAGAAAAATCCGAAAACTGTATCGGATAAAACCACTCAAATTTCATATAAAAACAATTCCTAAAACATGTATAGAAACAATATTACGCCGTCTTTGGCGGTCAGGAGCGCAATAGAGATTTCAAAGACAAAAAAGAAGTATGGAACGAATTATACAGCAAGACCGGAACAACGTAAACGCATCGAATCAAAAACGAAAATCCACAATGGCAGCGAACATGATTTGACGACATCAATCAGATACATCGAGGGAGGAGAGGAAGAACCTTAAGATCGCTGCGTCACAGAGAAGATTCGTGAAGAAGAGAGCTCAGACTCGAGAGAACGAAACGGTATTATACGGATATAGAGCGAGACTGACGAAAAAAAACTGTGGGCCGCGAGACTGGGTGACGATTGAGATGATGACACGTGTCATCGCAGTTCCTCACATCGAACGACGGGGAGCACGACGTTGACGTTTGACAAATACAAAACGGCGGCGTTTGGAGCACGGACCAGTCTAAAACATGGTTCCGTTGCCGGAAATCGAACACGGGTCTCGTGGGCAACTTTCGTTTTATACTGCTACATCAACTTCCACTCATACCCTTTCCTTAAAAAAAAAATTTCCAACATCTAATATACCATCTTCTATAAATAATGATCAAAATACCCTTTTGTATTTAATTTTTTATTAAAAAATACCCCCAAAAATTAGGGTAAACGGGGTCTCTCTCCTCTCTCTTTCCGGTATCTCTCTCCTGTCTCTCTCTCCCTCATCGACATTGAGCTCTCTCTCTCCTACACTTTCTCTCTCATCTCAATCTTGCGATTTTGTCTCCAAAATCGGTAGAAATCAAAGCAAAATCAGTGGGAAATTGTTGAAGAAGTTGAAAACAGGTAAGAAAATGTGAAAATCTTATCTGTTTCCACCCACATTGATGGTTGTCGGTGTTTATATGATGAACAGTGATGCTTCTTCTACCTTTTTTCTTCTAATTGTTGACAGTTTTGAAGTTTTATCTTTTGTAGTATAGTATAGTCATAGATCCGGGTCGGATCTGGATTTTAGATGTTGTTTCTAGAGTATCACTAAACACAAATGTCGGGTCACAGTAGAGAGGAGTTGGTGAGATGGCCACACGGTCACACGATCACAAAGTGACATGGTGACGTTAGTCATGGCTCATTAGCATAACGGTTGGCATATGTTTCAAGAATGATATGGTACTATTTTCACATGGTCACATGATACTATGTTTACATGGTCACATGGTACTATATTACAATAGTCACATGGGACTATGTTCACATGGTCACATGGTACCATGGCCGCATGGTCACATGGTCACATGATTCATAATAGTAGGATTGGTAATAATGGTTACAGGGTGAGGAATTCACATGGTCAAAATGTCACATGGTCACATGGTCCAGAATAGCCAGAATGGTAATAATGGTCACATGGTCACATGGTATTATATTCATATGGTCACATGGTCACATAGTCCAGAATAGTTGAATTGATATGTATTTTGTATTTGTGCTTTCTACAGCTACGATGGACGGGCAAGATGAGAGATCGACAAT
>NW_010968113.1:321921-323302 GCF_000463585.1 Tarenaya hassleriana | reverse complement strand
AGGTCTGGTCCGGCTGACCAAGAGTTGGTCAGCCGCTGACCAGATTCTGGGACAGGCGGACCGAGACTGAGGCCAGGCGGACCGAAAGACCGAGAAGGGTCTTGGTCCGGAGCTGACCACACTTGGTCAGCCGGACCAAGCCTTCAGGTCAGCCGGTCCGCGTGCTTCGGACTAAGCCTGGTCCGCCGGACCAAGCTCCTGGTCCGGCGGACCGGGATCTGAAAATTTCCATAATTCGAATTTTAGGGTTTTCCAATCTTATTTAAGTTTAGGGTTTCGTCCAAACTTAATAAGAGCCGACCTAAAACTCAGAGAAACACCCTAGAACTCTAGAGAAGCTGTTCTCTTGGATTTCGATTGTCCCGGGATTGGATCTCGTCTCTTGAGTTACCCTTTTCTTCACTAATCCTAGCAGATTCGTTCCAAATCGTTTGGAATCCTTCCCGTCGGTGTGGATACGTGTAGAGGAGCTGTACTTTCAGCTCTTGGTGATTTAGAACAGGCCCCGGATCGAAACAAACTTCAAGTCTCATCGAGAACGAGGTAAGTAACGATTCCCTCGGTGATATACAAGATCTTTCGGGTTCTGCGAGCTTGGTTGCGTGTGACGTTTGACTAGGAACCCGTAGATTACCCAACACCGAGCTGCACAGAGAGCCAGCTCATTAGCATAACGGTTGGCATATGTTTCAAGAATGATATGGTACTATTTTCACATGGTCACATGGTACTATGTTTACATGGTCACATGGTACTATAATAACATGGTCACATGAGACTATGTTCACATGGTCACATGGTACCATGGCCGCATGGTCACATGGTCACATGATTCATAATAGTAGGATTGGTAATAATGGTTACAGGGTGAGGAATTCACATGATCACAATGTCACATGGTCACATGGTCCAGAATAGCCAGAATGGTAATAATGGTCATATGGTCACATGGTCACATGGTATTATATTCATATGGTCACATGGTCACATAGTCCAGAATAGTTGAATTGATATGTATTTTGTATTTGTGCTTTCTACAGCTACGATGGACGGGCAAGATGAGAGATCGACAATTGTATACTTTATGTATGATGGTAAGTGGATATTGAATAAAAATGGAGAATATGAATGGGAAGAAAAGTTCATGAAAAATCAAAGATTGTTGTTCTTTTGCCCCCCCTGTGAGGTAACCTACAGTGACCTTGTTCGAGAGTTATGTGCTGAGATGAAGGTGGAGAAAGATAAAACGGAGATCAGGTTAAGTTATTTGCCAAATGTCAAGGAGAACAGAAAGCCGACTTATGTATGGAATGACAAACACGTTCATATTTATTTGTTGGATAAAATAAATGGATTGCGAGGTATGCTTTATGCGGAGATA
>NW_010968113.1:317188-321902 GCF_000463585.1 Tarenaya hassleriana | reverse complement strand
CGTTGAAGAAGAGGCTATAATTCCTGCTGATGGTAGTGTTGTTGGAGGAAATGGGAAACGAGGTGTTGTAGACTATGACGATTGTTTTATGTTGAGCCCAAATTTTAAGAGTAAAGTTGGGAGTAATAATGTGGCAGAAGTTATACATCTTTTTTATAGTGAACATTCAAGTGCACTTAGAGAAGTTATGGTGAAAGAGTGCGTTGATTGTCATGATGATGATGATGATGATGATGATAATGGTGATGATGATAATGGTGATGATTTGGAGCTTCAGATTGTGGAGGACTCTTTGTTTTCTGATTCTGTGTTCACTTTCAGTGATGGATTAAATATAACAGTTGATCATGAGTTTGACGATAAGGAAGCAGCGCAAGAATATGTTCGAAAGGGTGCAACTATGGCTCGTTTTAGGTATACTACGATGAGGTCTGATAAGAAGTTATGGGAAATAAGATGCAAATTTGCTGGATCCGGCTGTAATTGGAGGTTGCGTACGACATTGATCTTAAACTCGAAGTGTTGGAGTGTAAGAAAACACAATCTCATTCACAGTTGCAAACCCGTTTCAGAATCAAGCAAAAGTATGAGAGGTACAAAAAAATTGGTTAGAGATTATTTGAAGGATGAATTTCCCGGTAAACTTGATAACACTCCTTCTGCACATGAAATAATAGACCGTGTAAAAGCAAAGTATGGCACAACCGTAACATATTTGTCGGCGTTACGGGGGAAGCACAAAGCTGAAAGTGAGATTCGAGGTGATCCTGCAGAGCATTTTAGGAAGCTTCCTGGATGGTTGTACATGTTGCAGAAGAGAAATCCTGGGACAATTATAAGTCTCGAGTTAGATACAGATGGCAGAAGCTTCAAATACCTCTTCATTTCATTGGGTGCAACGGTCAAAGGATGGAATTACATGCGTAAAGTGGTTGCTATTGATGCAACCTTTCTTACAGGCCAGTACAAAGGTACATTAGTTGTTGCAACCGCACAAGATGGTGACCACCACCAATATCCATTGGCATGGGGTATTATCGATAGAGAAAAAGATGCATCATGGAGGTGGTTTATGGAAAGATTAATAAATGCAATCCCAGATGGACCTGATGTCGTTGTGATATCTGATCGACATAGAAGCATAATAAAGGTCGTTAGAGAAGTGTACAAAGAAGCTGGCCATGGATTTTGTGCGAGACACATAGCGCAAAATCTGAAAGTTAAGGTTAACAGAGGCATGGGAAGAAAGAGTTCAAGAGGTGAAACTGTCGCAGAAAGGTTTTTCAAATGCGCGGAAGCATATACGTTGCACGAGTTTGAAGAGAGATTTATTGATCTGAAGAACAGGTATGAACTTTCTAACCATTATTTTCAATCAGACAAATCAGAAACATGTGACCATGTGACCATGGCACCGGGTACCATGTGACCATGGCATATGGTACCATGTGATCTATGTCCATTAGTACCAAATCGGCTAATCTAGATGATGTCATCCTGAGACCATGAGTCTTCATTTTTGTAGGTATCCCAAAGTTGCCGAGTATATGCAGAAAGAAGAACTTGATCCCGAGAAATGGGCGAGGTGTAAATTTAAGCGCGAAAGGTACAACTTGTTGACTACAAATGGGACTGAATCAATCAACTCTATTTTGAAGAAAGCAAAAAGGTTTCCGGTGCTAGGCGTGCTTGATATATGTCTTTCAAAGACTGTGGAATGGTTCGATTGGCGTCGAGTGGAAGCAAGATGTGTCGATGATTCTCAAAAACTGACACCGCATGTTGACAAAGTGCTACATGAGCGTTACGAGATGACGTGTACGTATGAGGTAATTGTGTTGAACTCTATTACAGAAGAGTTTGAGGTGATCCCATGTGAGCGAAAATATGTGGGACCCAATTTTGGAATTGCACAATTTTTGTGGGACCCAATAACATCCAAGTGTTCAGAAATGTTACGGTTGACAATTTAACCCTAGATTTTCGATGGGACTCATAATCTCATTAATTTTGTAAGCCGAATCTCTTTTCCCTCCAACATTTTCATGCCAATTAATTTTTTACCTCTAACTCTTGTGGAACACATTTTATATCTAGATTTTGTAGATGTTGTAATTAAAGAAGTTCAGACATATAATTAAAGAAGTTCATAACATAGTATATATAATAAAAAAACAAAGCAAAGTCATATTTAGGTGAAATAAAACATAGTCAGTCCTACTTCTTCTGAACTTGGCCATTTGCAAATATGGCGGCTGCCAACTGCTCACGGATCATGGAGATGTTGGCATCACAGATCATTGGGCACAACGTTTTTTCTTTCCCTAGGCATATCGCATCGACATACTTCGCAGCAAAAATACCGCAGTCACAACCGTTAGCATTCTCAGGTAGTCCCTCCACATACTCAATCTCCAGTTCGTCTCCATCAGAGAAAGCTTCTGACCCAGCAAGGAGACAAGCCTTGGGAATAAGACGACTTAGTTTCTGAACTACACTCTCCACATTGACCCTTAGTCTCGGTTGACAGTCAAAAACTTGGAGCAATTTCTCATTGAAATCCACCAGAATGGCGTTCCAATGGCAACTGATTTGATCGTCTGAAAGGGATGGAATGTTAAGTACACTTACAAAGCCATTGTAAGTGTTCAAAGGCGTTCCTGCACATCCCGTTGGAAGGCTTCCTTCGAAGTACGACTTCAGAGCTCCCAGAGTTGACAAGTCACCTGATTTTTCCCACCACTTGATGTGCTCCGCGTGAAAATAGTGTCAGCAACCATATAATTGCTTCCTATGTAGGTCACCAGGTTGTTTATAACGCGGAGTCGTAACTCATACATTGCCTCCTCAATATGCTACAAAAAAAAACAACAACATATTTCAGAAGTCTGTACCATGTGACTGAGTGCATATGGTACCATGTGACTGAGTGCAATGGTACCATGTGACTGAGTCATTTGGTACCATGTGACTTGGAGCAATGGTACCATGTGACTGAGTCATTTGGTACCATATATCTAAGATACGTGTGACCTTGTTAAGTAAGATAACTTAATGTAAACTTACAGTATCTGTGAGTCATACTCCCACTTGTAGAAAATCTTCCCAAAATTTTGACGTACGTATTCCATCCAATTCTGACTTCCACAATCGCGTCTCTCTGGCTTCTTCATAAACTCCCATAGAGTGTTAGCCCGTGGACCAGATGTTTCTACAAGTCCTGGAGTCCTGATGAGACCTCCACGCGAGTTGACACGCTCTGGATTCCATACAAATACCTTCTCTTCACTTGACGAATGCAGAATTCCTTTCTCAGTCTCGACCGCAGCAACGTCATCCTCAGAAGCTTCTTCCTCATCGTCGTCTTCCCCAGCAACATCCTCCTGGGCAGTGTTGTCTCGACCTCTGCCGCTGCCCCTACCTCTGCCTCTGCCTCGACCTCTGCCTCTGCCTCTACCTCTGCCTCAACCTCTGCCTCTGCCTCGACCTCCTACAGCCTGAGATCTTTGTCTTTTGGCCGGTGGAGCAGTTGATGTTGGTTCTACATAAGGGCTTCTTTTGGATGGCCCATCAGTAAGCTTCCTCTTTGTTCTTTTCAACTGTTGTGTATCACAGGAATCAACTGCTGGTGGAGGTTGATTGACTTCATGTTCAACAGGGGGGGCAGACATATCTGTGTCTTCATTGGTTTTGACAGCCGATTCTTTATCAGAAGATTCAGCTGTTGTATCATCGTCGTCGGTTCCCTCACCCTCTTCGCCATCGGTATCATCGCCATCGGCGTCATCCTTTTCAGAATCTTCATCGGTTGTCTCACCCTCGTCACCATCGGCGTCACCCTCTTCTTCCGTGTTCTCATCGCCACTGCCAGCATCATCGTCACTATCATTCTCTTCAGCATCTTCTTCGGGGACATTTCCTGAACAAAACACAAGATATGCACAGATTAATTAAAACATGTGACCAAGTAAATATGGTCTCATGTGACCAAGTAACTATGGTTCCATGTGACCAAGTAACTATGGTCCCATGTGACCAAATAAATATGATCTCATGTGATCAAGTAATGTGACCAAATGACAAAGTTTGAATACTTACTTCCTACTTCTGCGTCCATGGAAGAAAGATCAACCTCTTTAGGCGAGGGCTCTTTCTCCTTGCTCGATGCCTCTTTCTCCTTAGGAGACGGTTCTTTCTCTGTAACCAATGCCTCCTGGGCAGTTGTCTTCTCTTTTTCTGACTCCAATGGAGTCACATCTCTCGGTCTTAACTCAAAAAGTCCAACATCTTGATCATAGTATTTGTCGGTACCGACAGAACACATCAAAGGACTTGTCGTAACTCTTTCTTTCGCAACATGACTTTTTCTGATCTCTTGCACTGTGGACCTGGGCGTCGCTGTGGACCTGGGCGGCGTGGATATGTCCTTATCTACCGGATCTATCACCGGGTTCTCCTGCACTGTGGGACTTGGGACAAATCCCTCTTTTCCAAGGAGTCCAACCTCCTTTTAAAGCCCTCTCACAGCATCGATGATTCTCATCTCGGATGCTTTAGCCATGGCCTTGAAATCGGCCTTCAATTCGGTCTTCAGTGCTTCGAGACTTGACACTCTGAACTCTTTGTGCTCCCTTTTGTATCCCTTGTGGTGGTATGACTCTTTCTTGCGGTTGTTGTCGTTGTTGTGCTTCTTGTTCTTGTTCTTCTTCTTCTT
>NW_010968113.1:314886-316880 GCF_000463585.1 Tarenaya hassleriana | reverse complement strand
AGTTAAATAGTACCATGTGACCAAATAGGTTATGGTACCATGTGACCGAGTTAAATAGTACCATGTGACCAAATAAGTTATGGTACCATGTGACCGAGTTAAATAGTACCATGTGACCAAATAGGTTATGGTACCATGTGACCGAGTTACATGGTACCATGTGACTAAATAGGTTATGGTACCATGTGACCGAGTTACATGGTATCATGTGACCATGAAACCTGTGACCAATACACCATGTCCTATTTTCTGCGTACCTTTGCTTTAGTGCCAATCTGGTCTATAACAGTCTTGAAACTCCATCTAACATTTGCTTTGACAGACTTCTTGCACATTCTGGGACACGTCGGATCCGCTCCCTCGACGTCTTTGTACATCCCGTTGGCACCCAAATTTGATATGCATTCGAAAGGAAGCAACTGTACCATATTGTGTAAATATTAAATTCCAAAACAAATCAAAGTAATAACGGTACTTTTCATTTATACACATAGTGAAAAACCCTTACCATAAGAGGGATTATAAACCTACGACAGTGTCATTTCTTCTTCGGCCCTCCACTTCCGAAACTCTTTCTTGATCAATCATTCTATCAAATGTGTAGCGTCCCCATGGAAATCTCTCACAGAAAGCCAAATCATCCACCATGTCTACCAAATCATGGTTTATAAACTCATCTGTGGTGCCATGATCCAGTATTCCACCGAGCAACATGATAACAGCCAGTTTCTTCCTATCAGCAGCCCTTTGAGTTGGCGTCTTCTCGAGATATCTTATCACACTCTCCTTAGACACCTTTCGATTTCCAAAAGTCTTCACTCTAAACTGGCTTTTCCTCATATATTCCCATCCAGCCGGATACTCACCGCATTTCAATCCGGATATGAGAGCGTGTTCAACGATGGAGTATCTAATGGGCACACCATTTAGAACAAACCATAATTCCTTTTCATCCTCCACATTGACACAATGGTTTATCAGGAATGCTGCTGGAGCCATCTTCAGCGTGCCATCAAATTGCATGTGAAACAAATGCTGAAACTGCGACTCATGACTGAAATACCTCCATTCTTCAGGGCTTAACAAGTCTTTCAGTTTTTTTATTGTCTCCGACGGGTAACATTTGGTATTTATCTTAGGAGAGAACTGAATGTCTTCCATTTTGTACATAAACGACAACTGCACAACAATAAAATACATCAGATCATGTGACCTGTGACAATGTGAAATAGTACCATGTGACCTATTCTCCTCTGACCTGTGACCAATTGTCCTGGTACCATGTGACCTATTGTCCTGTGAACCTGTGACCATGTGACATAGTACCATGTGACCTATTCTCATGTGACCTATTGTCTTGGTACCACGTGACCAATTCTCATGTGACCTATTGCCCTGGTACCATGTGACCTATTGTCCTGTGAACTATGACCAAGTCACCTATCACCAATCGAACCGATCATGTGACCTAATTTACATCGAACCCTATCACCTATATCATTGTGACCCAAATCAACATATCATTCATCATCCAAACATCGAACCATACATCCCGTCACCTATATCACTGTGACCCAAATCAACAAATCATTTCGATTTTAACCACTTCAAACCAAAGATTATAATGTTATCCCTAAAATTTCAAATACGAAACCCTAGATTTCTATCATTTCAAATCATCACGGCAAAACAATAAGGAAACATATAAACTTTCAAAATCGTGCAAATATGACAAAAAGAGAAGTAATGTACCATGTGCTCATTTAACTCCGCGATTTGGATTCGAGAATCGGTCTCGTTCGAAGATGCTGACGAAGATGAGTGAACCACTGACGTAGAAGCCATTTTCTTCCTTCTTTGTGCTTCGAATCTGAGGAGAGTAAAGACAGAGACTTATGAGAGGAAAATCGCGGCTTAAATCGACGGTTTTTTGCCACAAAACCGGCGGTTTCGAAAGACAGACGGAGGAGATGTCGAGAGTTAGGAGAGAGAGG
>NW_010968113.1:295316-314158 GCF_000463585.1 Tarenaya hassleriana | reverse complement strand
AAGCAACTGTACCATATTGTGTAAATATTAAATTCCAAAACAAATCAATGTAATAACGGTACTTTTCATTTATACACGTAGTGAAAAACCCTTACCATAAGAGGGATTATAAACCCACGACAGTGCCATTTCTTCTTCGGCCCTCCACTTCCGAAACTCTTTCTTGATCAATCATTCTATCAAATGTGTAGCGTCTCCATGGAAATCTCTCACAGAAAGCCAAATCATCCACCATATCCACCAAATCATGGTTTATAAACTCATCTGTGGTGCCATGATCCAGTATTCCACCGAGCAACATGATAACAGCCAGTTTCTTCCTATCAGCAGCCCTTTGAGTTTGCGTCTTCTCGAGATGTCTTATCACACTCTCCTTAGATACCTTTCGATTTCCAAAAGTCTTCACTCTAAACTGGCTTTTCCTCATATATTCCCATCCAGCCGGATACTCACCGCATTTCAATCCGGATATGAGAGTGTGTTCAACGATGGAGTATCTAATGGACACACCATTTAGAACAAACCATAATTCCTTTTCATCCTCCACATTGACACAATGGTTTATCAGGAATGCTGCTGGAGCCATCTTCAGCGTGCCATCAAATTGCATGTGAAACAAATGCTGAAACTGCGACTCATGACTGAAATACCTCCATTCTTCAGGGCTTAACAAGTCTTTCAGTTTTTTTATTGTCTCCGACGGGTAACACTTGGTATTTATCTTAGTAGAGAACTGAATGTCTTCCATTTTGTACATAAACGACAACTGCACAACAATAAAATACATCAGATCATGTGACCTGTGACAATGTGAAATAGTACCATGTGACCTATTCTCCTGTGACCTGTGACCAATTGTCCTGATACCATGTGACCTATTGTCCTGTGAACCTGTGATCATGTGACATAGTACCATGTGACCTATTGTCCTGTGAATCGGTGACTATGTGACATAGTACCATGTGACCTATTCTCCTGTGACCTATTGTCTTGGTACCACGTGACCAATTCTCATGTGACCTATTGCCCTGGTACCATGTGACCTATTGTCCTGTGAACTATGACCAAGTCACCTATCACCAATCAAACCGATCCTGTGACCTAGACAATAGGTATATATATAAATATATAGACTTAGAATCTAAAAAAATCCACGAGTTCCTAATTGTAAAGTCAAAAACTTCCTTTAGTCAAACCATTTGTCATCTTTCCTGAGTATTCTTTTTCACATATTTTCTACAAATTTACATATTTTTTTATATGGGTTACAATAAAGTTTTTTTTTTTTGTTCCAAACATATATCAGCAAAATTAAAATTTGGAAGCTTTTTGGAAAAGATGAAGCCAGAGAAGACCACGATCTCTCAAATGTGTCTGCGTGTGTTATATATGACAATTGCAGAAGATGAAAAAAAAATCTCAAATTTCAATTCTCTCCAATGTTTTGAAAATAAAAAATGTTTATTTTGTTCCTAATTTAATAAATTTTTACGTCAAATTTCGAAAAAAGTGTCTGTAATTAAAAAATATATATATATGCTTTTGGAACTATTATCACATCAATGAAATACTTAAAAACTAGGGATGAAAGTTTCATTATTCGGCCCGAGATCAGATCGACAATGATTAGGTTCTGGTTTTTTCCGTTTTACAAAAATAGATATCAATCGCTTATTATATTATATTCGCTTTTGGTTTTGGTACCATTTTGTATTAAAAAAATAGATCTTCTTAAAAAATCTGGTTTTCGGATTTTTTCTTAAAATTTCAGTCGGATTCGGTTCGGTTTCGAAAAAATTCGGTTTTTCTAAAATTAATGTCGTTCGAAAATTTTATACGGTTCAGACCAGAAAAAATACCGTATTTTTTGGTTCAGTATAGTTCACAAAACGCACACCACTACTTAAAACTATATAGGAGATATACAACGTAGTCACACGCATACACATATATTGCAACTCATTCACACTTTCTTGTTCTTAGATTCATCAATTACACAAACCCTAAATCTCAGAGTTGCTCTCTTGTGATGTTACAGTGTGTTCAGGTGCTTCCACTTGCATAAGTACAACCATTGTAACCTGAAATCAAACGACAAATTCATTATTTTGCTATTGAATGGTTGAATTTTTTAAAATCTAAAAAAAATTACCAATTTAAAATTTTATAATATTACTTTTTTTAAAAGGTGAAAAAATCAATGAAAAACCAAAAACTATATTTTTGGATTTATAAATATTATAAAATCCAAAAACCAAAAACTAAAAACTACAATCTAAAAACTGAAACCAAAAACTCAAAATAAAAAACATCTTCATTCAAATCCTTTGTTAAATCGAATAAACTACCTTCGAAAAGAGTTGATTTTTTCTATAGATGAACGTTTTGGTTCGGTTCTTAGTAACCGAACAAGACCGAACTGAAAAAAAAATCATCATTCTTGAACCGAACCATCACGAAATATATCGAACAGTTATATTTTTAGCATATCAAATCAACCGAAACCAAATAATAAAAACCCAAAAAAATGTTTTTTTAATACACCCTTTTTAACTGAACCGAACTCGAAATTGAAAGCAAACCGAATCGATATATCATAATAACCTAAGTAGAAATTTTATATAACCGAATCCCGAAGCATATATATACCCCTAGTTTTTTCACTATATATTCTAAAATTTACTTTTTTCTTTTAAGTATTTTAGTACAAGTTCAAGTTCCTAATTTCAGTAATTAAATATATCGTCGGGAGAAAGAAGTCTTACTGGGGTTATTAGAAGTGAGAGTAGCTGTCTGGGAGAAGTCGCAGTTCCAGGGGTTGGAACCCGCCGCGTGGAACAGAAGGTTCATGGCGTAAGTGGCATGCGAGGCCACCGTGTTGGGCTCGAAACACGACCCGCCGGGCTGGATGGCGCTGCAGTCTAAAGCTTGAGTGCCGCACACGTAATCTATGTTGGCTTGTAACTGACTGTCCGAAACCCCAGCTTTTGGAACACACCAGTTGGTATTCTTATTCGGTGCCGGAGTTGTGGCCGGAGACCTTGGAGATGTTGCCGGAGTCTTTGGTGTTGCAGGTGCCTTAATAGATCAAATACCATTTTCACATTTTATATAAAAAAAACTTGATAAAAGATGAAAATTAGAAGAAGAAGAAAAAGAGTAGCAAAATGTAAAAAGAAATGACTGGTATATATAGATCCTTAAATTTAAATTTAGATCGAATTTTAGCATTTTGGATCAAAATAATATTGGACATTGATTCAATAAATTGGACCAAACCCAAAATTAATTTATGATCCAATTTTTTTTAATCTATTAATTAGAAAAATATAGATATTTATATTAAAAAATTGGATATTATGACGAAAAAAAATTAAAATGTTTTGCGGTAACATTTTTATATGAATAGTTATAACCATAAAGACTATAGATACCATATATGTTCCGTCATTTATATCATCAAAATAAAATATTATTAAATAAAAAGAGTTCTAAATATAAGTCATCTTCTAAATATTCTTCCAATTTTGTGCCTGTGAAAGGGTTCTTTTATTAATTCTTACACAAAAACATGCAAAATGATGTATTTAAAGAGTTTTTTTTTTGTTGTCGTGGGAACCCAACTGCTATCTTTCGAATGTATTAGTTGGGTAAATTTCATCCACGTGCATGAGTCTGTGACAGACACGTGGAAGATACTAAATCATTAGTAATTGACGGACGACATGCGAGTGGGTAAGGAATCGAACCATCAACTTTTCAGATAAAGGGTAACATATTTATCAATTCACGAAGATTTTTCATATATTTAAAGAGTTGCCATTTGAATCAAAACGATAGCTTACCTGGTTATTACCACCACTACTACTACTCTTGGAAAGCCCCACGTCATAAGTCATGGTTAGATCCGGCCTGAAGAGACCGAAAGCTCGTTCGGACATGGGACCAGGCTTCAGATCCTCGTCGTACAACGCGAACAAGTACGTGTCGACGGATTTGCCCGGCATCAATGGCGTCCCGACCATCGATCTCAAGTGACTTACGAGGTTTTCATTGTACGCCTTTGCGTTCTCTACGGTCGCCCCCACTTCGTTCGGGTCGCCTTTGTACGGCCACCCTGTCTCCGCAACTACTATCTCCACGTTCTTGAATCCCATTCCGTCTAATGCTGATCTTACTGCATCAACCTTCACTCACCAAAAAACCTTTATATATATATATATATATATGGCGAAAATCGTATATTAATACACGAAATTATGAAAAAAATTCCCAAATAAAAATAGAGACTTTAAAATTTCAAAAAACAAAATACACAAACTCTTCTTAACTTCTACATTATAAAACCTAAAATTTTAAACAGTTTAAAAAAACCACCATATATCATGGTGGTTTTTGGAAGTCGCTTAAAAATTTAGAATTTAATTTTATAGAAGTTTTTGAGAATTATTTAAAATTTTATGATTTAATTTCATTATCTTAAAAGGTTTAGAGAGTTATCAAGAGTTCATTTATTTATTTATTTGAAAAATTAAAATTCGTGAAGTTATGTGCAATTTGTTTAGAAATTTTTTATTAATATGTGATTTCTCTTTATATATAAGTAAAAATACGGTTTTTTTTTCGTTTCATTCTAATTAGGGGTAATCGCATATAAATACCTGAACTTTTATAAAATTCCCCAATAAATACCTGAACTATAAAATTCTTAAATCAATGTCTGAACTTTTCAAAATTTCTATATAAATACCCAAACTTTTAAAAAACTTACAAATACAACAAAAATCCATTAACGTCATTTAATTTATAACGGAATCCGATGACTCTACCAATTAACGTCGTCAACGGAAATTGTTGTATTTGGAAGGTTTGTAAAAGTTTGTGTATTTATATAGAAATTAATTTTGAAAAGTTCAGGTAATGATTTAGATGTTTTATAGTTCAAGTATTTATTTGGGAATTTTATAAAAGTTCAGGTATTTATATAAGATTACCCCTAATTAGGGATAAATTATTAAATTTTAATCCTCAAATTATGATATCTATGTCACGGGAAAACGTTAGTGATTAAATAAATAGACCAAGATTTAGCAAAATGAAATTTTTTTACGATTAGTAGATATATATTAGGTTAGCATGTGTTCATCATGACATGCCTATTGGCTCTATCTCCTAATTATTAGATTGATGATCTTATAGACTGCAACAAAGATCATAATTAATTAGTGCTTATATTCTATGGATTACGTTATCGATATTAATATTTTTTTTAAAAAAAATCTAATCGATATATATATAGATATTTATATGTATATAACATGCATATATATAGAAGTAATATAAGTTTGTGTATTTCACCTGCGCATCGAACATGTTCATGTACTTGATCTTTGTGTTTGAATCAAAGCGCCCGGAGTTTGGCTGAAACAAACAAAACGACAACGTTTCCGGTCTAGGGTCGGCCCGGTACGCGAAATACGGGTACGGGTTAACCGCGAACGGTGAACCGGTTTGGTTATTGAATTCCAGCACTCCCTTCAACACATCCCCTAAACCGGGATTGAATTTTCCCGCCGACGGTGGCTCCGACGCTCCTAGAACCGCCATGGTATGAACCGTCGAGACTCTAATTTTCCCGCCGCCGAGCCCCGCAGCATCGAGGGCGTTTTGGACATTTCGCATTGCCGGCGCGAGCTGGGCCATGAGATTGCTGTCGCCGAACGTCGTGACCTCGTTGCCGACGGTGACGAGCGAGATTTTGCTCGCCGGAAAATACGGTACGACGTTGATTTGGACCCAATTCCGAGCGTAAACCGGGTCTGATGCTAAACCGGGTACGTCGTTGTTCGATGTACCGATTATGATTTCGATTCCGGTATTGGCCAAGGCCTTGATGATTCCCGGGTCGGATCCGTACAGCCGGAGTTTCTGGATCGTCGTCGATTGGAGAAGCTTCGCCGTCTCCGGCGGCGGCGGGAGATTGTCGGCGACTTCGCCGTAGTTCACTCCGATGAATGGTTGAGAATCTGTTTCATTAATTAATCTAATTAATTTTAAAAAATATATAAAACAATTAATGAATTGCGTAAAAAGGGTTTCGAAAATTAATCTTACTTGAAGGGTTAAAAGCAAGAGAAAGACAGAAGAAGATGAGGATCAACGAGTAAAGAGAAACCGCCATGGCTGATCAAATTGCTTGCTCTGTGTTTTTTTCCCCACTGTAATTTTTGTTTGTCACGTGGAAGCGTTGTGAATGAAGTTGGATAATAAATAGATGGAGGAGAAGACAAGAGTCGTAACTCGCAAGGGTATAAACGTAAATTCATGTATTATTACTTACGAGCGGTAAAATATTTAAATTAAAAAATGTGATGTTTTCTTTTCAAGGTTGAATGGGAAGTGATTTTTATTTTAAATTTTTGGTTTTTGGTTTTGTTTCTTGGTTTTTATCTTTTTATTTTTGTAATATTTGTAAACCTAAAAATCGTTTTTAATTAATTCTTCACTAGAATAATTTTCCAAATTTCTAGAAAAACAATTAATTCTTCAAAAAAATTTATAATTTTTTTATTTGGATTTTAAAACCCCAAAGCCTCTTCCATTCAATCTCTTAAAATCGATTTTTCGAATTTTCATGAATTTAATCTTGCGATCCTTTCTTTTTTTCTATATATGAATATTTGATTGTAATTTAAATTGTTTGCAAAAGGGTTATATAAAAAGAAGAGAAAAGAGACCAAAACGAAAGTGTCTTTGGTTAAGTTGAAAGATAAAAGTGGGAAAATTTGGGCCTAAAAAACACAAAACACATCAAATTAGAATTCGTTATAGTTTCCTTCTATGCTAAGAAATGGAATCAAGCGGAGACCCACCAAAGGTGGCGAGGGAAAAAAGAGGAATAAGAAAAAGAAGGAAACCCTTTCCTTGGCAAAAAAGAAATGCTAAAGCATAAAATATGAAATTTAAATTAAATTGTTATATATTTTTTTTAGGTTAAGGGGTTTTCAATTCTCAATTCGAATGGTATCGAACTTGACATGAAATCCGAATATATTGGATATTCAAGCTTAGATACGAAACAAAATATTTCAAATATTCATATATCTACAAATCGAATACATGAATCAAAAGATGAAGGAATAAAAAGAAATAAAGACGGTTTAGGCGAGGGAATATGAATCATTATTTTGGTTATTAATCGAATAATTAAACTGGATCGAATAAATAACCGTAATCTAACATAAAATCCGAACTTTATGATTTCTCAAAATCTAAAAATCTTGAATCTGAATCAAACGAAAAAAAAATAAAAAATAACCGAAAAATAAAAAATTTATTTGAAAAATTAGATTTTTTTACCAATAAAAAACCCAATCTAAACTGAACTTAACCAAAATAAAACTAAAATGAATGAAAATTTATATAAAAACTGAATGATTATAATTTTTTGTATCAGAATCCAAATAGGTAAGAGGTGAGAGACTCGTTAAGAAAGAAGAAAATAGGTAAAGCATGTGGCCCCGATGATATACCTATTGAAGTGTGGAAGTGCTTAGGAGAAGACGGAGTAATTTGGCTTACTAGGTTGTTTAATAAAATCCTAGTGTCGAAGAAGATGCCAAACGAATGGAGGCAAAACACTTTAGTCCCTATTTTTAAAAATAAGGGAGATATCCAGAGTTGCACAAACTATAGAGGCATAAAACTCATGAGTCATACGATGAAGTTGTGGAAAAGAATCGTAGAGCGACGTTTACGTAGCGACTCATCTATTTCTGTAAACCAATTTGGTTTTATGCCCGGAAGATCTACAATGGAAGCAATCTTTCTCATCCGGAACTTGATGGAGAAGTTTCGAGATATGAAGAAAGACCTGCACATGGTATTTATCGATCTCAAAAAAGCTTACGATCGAGTACCAAGAGAGGTTTTATGGTGGGTCTTAGAGCGTAGGGGGATATCGGTAAGATACATACAAGTATTGAAGGACATGTATGATGGCGCGACTACTCGTGTCCGAACAACAGGGGGTGACACGCGAGATTTTTCCATCTCGATAGGGTTACACCAAGGGTCCGCTCTAAGTCCATACCTCTTTGCGTTAGTCATGGATGAACTGACTAGAGATATACAGAAAGAGGTACCGTGGTGCATGATGTTTGCGGATGACATCGTGCTAATAGACGAGTCCAGAGAAGGAGTAAATGGACTGCTAGAGTTATGGAGGAGTACGCTAGAGACTAAGGGTTTTAGGATTAGTAGGATGAAGACTGAGTACATGCATTGTGACTTCAGTGGCAAACGGCCTAGTGATGTGGGAGTGACCCTACAAGGAGGATCAATCCCTCAAAACCCGCATTTTAAATATCTTGGGTCAATCCTTCAAAAGGATGGAGGTTGCGATGAGGATGTTAGCCATAGAATAAAAGCGGGATGGATGAAATGGAGACAAGCCACAGGAGTTCTTTGTGACCGTAAGGTTCCTTTACGGTTGAAAGGAAAATTCTACCGTACCGCCATAAGACCCGCATTGTTGTATGGCAGCGAATGTTGGGCGGCGAAAGGGCAACATATGTCAAAAATGAGGGTGGCCGAGATGAGGATGTTGAGATGGATGTGTGGACACACAAGGATAGATAGAATTAGAAATGAGAGTATTAGAAAGAAAATAGGAGTAATAGGCATCGAAGAGAAGGTACGGAAGGGACGTTTAAGATGGTTTGGACATGTACAACGGAGACCGTTAGACGCGCCGGTTAGAAAAATAGAGAGTATAGAAATAGAGATGAAAAAGATAGGAAGATGGAGACCTAGACTTACTTGGGAGCGTGTGATTAGAAACGATTTGGAAGTATTGCAGATTTCGAAAGAATTAACAAGTGATCGAAATGAGTGGAAACGAAGGATTCATGCGGCCGACCCCAAATAAACTTGGGAATAAGACCATGTTGTTGTTGTTGTTGTTGTAGAATCTAAATACAATCAAATCGAAACCGAAATGGTCATCCCTAAGACGGGGAGACCACAGCAAAAACAAGAAAAGAAGGTTCGGATTTTGTAATAAGGGGATTCCTGCTTGGTAAAATAATTCCAACTCTTTTTTGCCAACCCAAATATTTGAATTGGTTCGGATTTTGTATAACCCTATACTAGGGTTTCGCCAAAAATTATTTTTATTAGGAAAAATAGTATTTAAATATCCAAATTTTTTTATTAAAATTCCAAATAAATATTTAAACTATAAATCTTCTATATAAATACTTAAACCTTTTAAAAATCCTAGAGAAATACCTAAATTTTTAAAAAATTTCTAAATAAACCCAAAATCCATTAATGGTATTGACTATTTTTATTTGGAAAATATCTGAACTTTGATTTTATTTGGAAAATTTTCAAAAGTATCGATATTTATCTATAATTTTTAAAAAGTTTAAATACTTATATTGAAGTTTTATAGTTTAGATATTTATCTAAGATTTTTATAAAAAAGTTTAGATATTTATATGTGATTTTTCTTTTTTATTATACCAATAATCGAATTTGATGAGAAGCTAAAAGTATGGTTTCATTGATTGATAACAAAGACTATTGCTATGCAACTATACCTAGTGATGTCAATTTGGGTTGCTCAGCAAATTTAAACCCAATCCAAATCGGTTGGATAAAATAGTGGGTTGAGTTGGGTCAATCCAACAATAATTGTTTAATAGATTGGATTTAACCCACAAAAGTTATATACCCCCAATTAACCCATTTAATTTATCTTAGTTAATTAATAAGTTATCTTAATTGTTATATGGTCAAATATAAAAAGTGTTGTATGAGAGTAAACAAAAAATAGAAAGGTTTGTATGAGAGGTTATTAAAAAAATATCTTGAAATATACGTCCAACCAAATTATATTTTAAGTTTTATAATAAAGATATTTTTCTAATTAAAATAAATAATATAGAATTAGAGAGTATTGATCTATTCGAAAATATAAGTGTGTATATACGCAATGCTTGTTCATTGCTTGTATGTGGATATCGATATATGCACACACGTATAATTCATATATATATATATATATATATATATTTGTATAAAATTATATATATTGTATGTATAGTTATTACGTGTTACAACTTGCAAGTAGACATACTGGTTGAATGTTTTCATCTTGCCAAAGTCTATAGTTAGACGGGGCTCTGCTTTTCTATGAAAAGGAAATTCGACCTCCTCAAAAGGTGTAAAGGTGGCATAGAATACTGTCACAACTCTGAAAAATGAGGGTGGATTGGGTATCAGAGACATTTTGCAGTGGAATGACATTAATGTTCTCAAACTAATTTGGTTATTGTTCTTCAGACAGTGCTCACTTTGGATAGTCTGGATCAGAAGCAAATATCTCAGACGAAACACATTCTGGTCCATCAAACCGATGGGATCGCACTCATGACACTTAAAAAAATACTAAAGATTCACCTGTGGACTGTTGATTTTTTCAGAGATCAGTTAGGCGATGGTCCAGATACATGGTTCTGGTTTGATCCGTGGATGCCATTAGGACCTCTGATTCGGTTTCTAGGTCTAACAGGCCCGACACATCTGGGCATTTCTCTGCATTCGTGGGCTTTTTCAAGCTAATGCACATGACACCTAATGCATCTCCACCCATCGGTCTGATGCTGCTCTGGCTGTTGTTGCGCAACTGACCGAACTGCGGTTGATCTCGGGACTAGACACTTATCTCTAGCAACTATCTGAGCTACTGACTACAACTTTTATCGCAAAACAAGTCTGGGTCACCTTCAGTAAATTGGAAAATCAGGACCCTTTCTCTTCTATCATTTGGTTCAAGTCCCACGTCCCGAAACACGCCTTCACATCATGGATCATCAACATGAATAGATGCCCTACCAAAGATCGAATGATCTCCTAGGGTGTCTGTTGGATCACGTGGGATCCTCGCAAACCGGTTGACAACCATGCTTGGATCTGGTCTGCAGACTTACGCGGCGGAAATGACGTTCAAAACGATTTTGAATCGCCTACGGACCAACCGGTTTCGATGAAGAATTCCAAGAACAGAAAACTAACTTTTGAATCCTTAGATTCAGAATCTGAAGATGGTTAGATGATCACAGCCAATGTGTTGAAAGAGTCAACATACTCTTGAGGTATCCACACCCTTGGGATGATTTCCAACACTTGAAAACTTGTTTGTTAGAGTTTGAAGAGATCAAATCTCTTGTATGAGTGTTCAAGAACACTTGGGAGAGTCTTTCTCTCTGTCTTAACCTTCTCCAAAGTCTAAGAATGATTATGAGAGAGTCTAATCCATTCCCACCTACTTCCCACCAAGAAAAAGGTGAGAAAAACGCACTTTAGATCTGATTGGAGTCTTGGTCCGGAGCTGACCAACTCTTGATCAGCCAGACCAAGCACACGAAGCCGACAATCCCTGATCCGGCGGACCAAGATCCTGGTCCGCCGGACCAGCCAGGTCTAAACAACATATACAGGTCCGACTGACTGGTCCCGGTCCGCTGGACCAACCATTGGTCAGCTTTAGATCAAGTTAGCTTTCGGACAATCGCGTCCGCATCTCCAAGTCAGTCTGGTCCGCCGGACAAACTTTTGGTCAACTCCGGACCAAACCCAAAGCTTAGGAAAAAATCGATTTTTCCGTCTGATCAATCCCGTACACGTTCATCCCATATGTGTGTGACCCTTTAGGCTCCTCCGAAGATGACAGTAAACCCGAGATCCAATCTCACTTTATAAATCATAAGCGGTCTTTAGCAAGACATTATGATTACCCGTATCGGAAAGAGTTAGATGTGATCTAACCGAAAGCCAGAGATAACTCCAACGATGATCCTCTCTGTCTCAGATATCGTAAATCGAAACACATTTCGATTGCTTTGTCGTATCCTGAGTAGACTGTAAGAGATAGATGATATTCATCTATAGTGCGGCCACACATTTCAACAATCTCACTCCTACGATGGGCCCAGTGATATATCTCTCTTTCGAGAGGGACAAAGTTCCATCTTGACTATCTACTATCCACTACATGATTCGTAATGTACTTAAGCCACATCTTTATAATCATTCGGTTAAAGACGACATTTGACGCAGTCAAAGTAAATTACTTCTCATATTGGATACAATAGATATCTCAGGTATGAGGATTCAAAGTGAACCATCATTTTTAAAAATTAACATATACATTAAAATTTTTTTAATCTTCCACATATATTCAAAGCTATATAATGTTTTATATTTTAAACATATTTTAAAATTAAATAATATAATTTTACTAAATATTTAGTTTATATTTATTTTTAAAAAAATATTTTATGGGCACGAGTACCCGCAGATACGTCTCTTAGTCACAGGGTATTCGATCAACAGATAGCCGGTGTTAATGAATAGAGAACAAGACTCCGTTTTCATGAAATATGTAAAACGAAGACGAAGACGAGTATCTCCAACATCGCGGTACCCGACCCGTGCCTTGGCTTCGGATGAATCTCACTTTCCTAAATTCCACCCGTCTTTAGAAATTCTCTCTGTTGTTTATTGCTTCTCCGTCTTTGTATTGCCCATTAGTCACTGTAAATCAATTGTTTAATGGTTTATTATGCATATATAAGTATTAAGAATTTTTACTATATTAAAAATATATTATTTTTTAATATAAACATAATAATTCAATATTTATAATAAAATATGCTCTACATGATTATTATGTTTTTGAAAAAAATATCATTATTATCTAACATACTCAACATATCAAGTTTATCAAAAAGAGAAAAAAATACAACAATTTTATTTTTAATAAAGATAGAAACACAAATTCTATAACTTTTTATAAGAACAAAAATACGAAATTTTATCAAATATTTATAAGAAAAATATAAACAATTTAGTGGTGTTTTCGAATTACATTATTTTCATCATATATAGGTATAAAAAATTCAAATCCAATTTCAGTGTAGATATCAAGATGTAAAATTTTCTCACTCCATTGATGTTTAATTATTTTAGATTATTTTATAAAAACCGTAATAATGCAAAATTACTATTGGATAAGATATTATAAAACTAACATTAGGTAAGATGGAAATATATATATATATATATATATATTTATATATATTTATGTGTATACATATATCTATATATATAAATTTTATATTTTGTTTATTAATTTGAGGGTTTTTTACGTGATAATGATAATATGATATTTTTTCACATGACAATAATATATCATCAAATCAGAACTTGCCCCACGAGTTATTCACCACCGATTGCCTTAGCCGGATAATAACCAGCATTGGCACGCCTCTGTATCCCGACAGGACAACGTCGGTAAAAGAGAATGTCTAGGTTGCTAGAGTCTTCACCGACGTAAATCTCTGTTGTATACCACCGAGAAACATACTCGTCACACTACCAGAAAGTCAGGAGCACATTGTAGATGTAGCATATGACTGGTTGCCACCAAGATGTAACGGTTGTTTGGAGCTTGGCCATAACCGTAGCCACTGTCCGCTCTCTCCTAAGGAAGCACCCAGTGAGCAGGCACAAGTACAAGTTGTAGAATCGGCGGCTGTCAACCTAGTCACAACTACAGAACAAGCAGAAGATGGTCACGCCATCCAATCCAAATCACAAATAGACCACCTACTCAGTGAGGAGCGACAAGAAACATGTTCTAGGAAAGCGACTATGAACATGTGAACCCCTCCCAACGCAATTCTCTATCGCCTACTGACCGAAACCCATCACCAACCACCATTAAAAAGCCTCAAACACTAACACCACACCAAGCCACCCAAACCGAATAGCAACCAAAAAACACCAAGATGGACAACCAAGGCTTTCAGGTGGTTACGAGAAGAAGCCGTGGCCGAAAGGCCACGAGGGAAAATTTAAACCTCACGGGAATCTCATAATTTCTGTTTGGAATGTAAGGGGCATAAATGCCCAAAGTAGGCGATTTTTGATGCGGAAATGGATTGCCGGAAATAAGCTCTTCATGGGAGCACTTTTGGAAATACACATGCATGAAAGGAACTTGGATAGAATAGCTAATGTGATACCCATGGAATGGAAGCATGCCTGTCATTTTGATGACCGGAACATGGCAAGGATCTGGCTCATTTGGGAAGCATCAACTACGGTAACAATATACAGCTCCTCAAAACAGGCTGTAACGTGCAGGATTGAAAACGCGCAACACAAGTTGAAAATAATGACAACATTTATATATGCTTCTACATCGATACTTGAGAGGAAAGCATTTTGGCTGGAACTGAAGGACATATCCCAATACAAACCGATGAAAGAAATCCCATGGATAGTGCTGGGGGATTTCAATCAGATTATATCACCAATGGAGAGATCAGACTTCACCTTAAATCTGAGCCAACAAAGTGGAATGCTCGACCTCAAGGAATGCATGGATGTGGCTGGAATTTCGGACATGCCAGCACGAGGTGCCTCTTTCACATGGTGTAATAACCAACCAGCTAATCCACTCTCGGTTAAGCTTGACCGTCTCTGACGAATGATGAATGGAGGGTCAAATATCCGAATGCATATGCGGAATTGGCACCACCTGGGCATTCGGATCACACGACTTACTTTCACCATTGTGCAGCTTCCCGAGCAGCAAAGAATCATATTCATTACTTGGAAGATGGGAATGAAACATAATGGAATCTCAAGCTCAGATCAAAGCACACACAGTCGCATTTTACACAGACCTATTTGGGGTCCGAGATAATGAGGTCAAAACACCATCCATAACGTGGCTGCAGAAGATGATCCGATACAGATGGCAAGTAAATCCGTTGAATGAGTTGGATGCACAACTAACCGAGGAGGAAATAAAAACCGCATTGATCTCCCTCTCGGAAAACAAGGCATCTGGACCCGACGGATACTCAAAGGATTTTTTCACAGCAAGTTGGGATGTCGTGGGAAGAGATTTTACACGGTCTGTCCAAGACTTCTTCACCACCGGAAAGCTGTTAGGCCAAACAAATGCAACAGCCATAACACTAATTCCAAAGAGACCTGAGGCCACAAAACTAGCGGAATATAGGTTGCAACACTACCTACAAAGTCATCTCGACCATCCTTGCAAAAAGACTTCAGACAGTGGCTATTGAAATGGTATCACCTAACCAAAATGCGTTCTTGAAGACAGACTCATGATAGAGAATGTATTGGCATCAAAAATCATTCATGAGTATAACAGAAGCTCGACTCAGAAAAGTGCAATGATGAAGATTGACATACGCAGGGCTTTCGACTCCTTGGATTGGGGCACCATCATTCAACTGCTAAAGGCCATAAATCTCCCCTTGCAGTTTGTGAGCTGGATTAAAGCGTGCATAACAACACCGAAGTTCTCCATAAAAATTAATGGGGAACTCGCCGGATATTTCAAAGGGCGGAAAGGGCTGCGGCAAGGGGATCCACCGTCCCCATACTTGTTCATCATGGCCATGGAAATTCTCACACGCATGCTTGATACATCAGCCATTGAAGGGGAGTTCAAAACACATCACAAATGTGATAATCCCTTGATTACACATTTGACATTTGCTGATGATATAATGATTTTCTCATGAGGGGATGTACCGACTCTCGAGGTGATCAAGAAGACACTTGGTGACTTCAGAAGGTTGTCTGGTCTGAACATCAACCTAGAAAAGTCTGAACTGTTCTTGACAGGGATGAGCGAAACAGAGAAAGCGAATATCTCATCCAACATTGGTATTGGCCTAGGAACTCTCCCTGTGAGATACCTAGGCGTCCCGCTGAGCCCAACCAGATTATGCAGGTCTGATTTCTCGCCATTGATACATCGGATCAAGCAAAAATTGGAAGGTTGGCTAAACGAGTATCTATCGGCATCGGGGAAAATTCAGCTAGTGGTCTCGGTGATATATGGAATGGTAAGCTCATTGGCCATGACATTTGTTTTACCAAAGTTCGTCATCAAAGGGATAGACAACCTTTGTTCAACATTCATTTGGCAACATTCAGCCGGGAAAACACCTAGTCATCGAGTCTCTTGGGATTTTGTCTGTAAAGAGAAAAAGGAAGGAGGACTAGGGATACAAAGGCTTAACGAGCATAATTAAATTTTCAGACTTAGACTGATTTAGTTATTGCTCACTAAAGCCGGTTGTTTGTGGGTTGCTTGGGTGAAAAAAAATGTGTTCCGAGGATGCACTTACTGGGAAAGAGGTGACACAACGATTGCCACATGGAACCTCAAGAAATTGCTTTGACTAAAGGATGAGATAAGGCACTTTACTAAGGTTCAGCTGGGCAATGATGAGATAAGGCACTTTACTATGGTTCAGCTGGGCAATGGTGAAATTATATCTTTCTGGTTCGACAATTGGCTCAGTGTTGGACCGTTGATAGACTTCATTGGCATATCGGTCCGAGACTCATGAGGTTGAGTAAAACAGCGAAAGTAATTGATGCACTCCGTAACGCCCACTGTAATCTACCGGGAGCGAGAAATGACAGAATACAACAATTGCATATCATTCTCTCATCGATGGAACCACCAAGTATGGCCAGGGGACAAGACATGTACCTTTGGCGGCATAAAGAAGACGACTTCCAAGTGACGTTAAACTCAAAATGCACATGGGAGCAGATCAGGAGACAAAATCAGACTGTTCAATGGCACGATTTGGTCTGATTTAAGGGAGAAATTCCATGTTACTCTTTCATTCTTTGACAAGTAATGCATCAGAGACTACCAACGGCGGATAGGGTGGCACAGTGGGGAATACAAGGGCCTAGCAGATGTGTCTTGTGCTGCAACGATGTCAAATCTCCTACACATTTGTTCTTCAAGTGTGACTACAGCTCCACATTATGGCTGTCACTTCCTGGAAAGCTCGGTGGGAACCCAACACCTGACGAGAGATGCTGTCTAGATTGGATTAAACGCGAGGTAAGTGCGGCTCCCAATAGGCGGACCATAATGAAGCTCTTAACAGAATTGACAGTCTACAAGACATGGAAAGAGAGAAATGCTCGTATTCACAAGAATCAGTGGACTTCGGTGAATCAGATGAAGCTCAAGGTCGATCGACTTATGAATAATGTTCTCATATCCTTGCAAAAACCGGGAGACTCTAGTATGAATGAAATCTTGCAACTATGGTATCATATTAGTTAGTTAAGTTTATCTTTTTCGGCCCGCATAACATGGGAATCCCTTATTGCTATTGGTGATTTGAACTTTTTGTAAATGTAATTTATCGGATATCAATACAACAAAACACATTAAACCAAAAAAAAAAGTTTCAAAAGGGGTATTATCCAAAATACTATTTGCCACAATTAATTCTACACATACTATTCTACATAAATGAACAGAATGATAGTATGGTCACGTGGTGGTTACATTGGTTATAACTTTAAATTTGTGGTGGTTTTACCAAGTGTGATATGTAAGTTGTGACTATAATGACTTGATTTGATCAATATAAATTTAACATTATAACCAATATTATTATCATGTGATCATATTATCATTACGATCATATATTTATATCTAAAAAAGGTATATGTATTAGGGGTGGGCACGGATCGGATATCCCGTATTTTTGAGATATCCGTATCCGTATCCGTATCCGATCCGTACAAATATTCGATTTTATTATCCGAATCCGATCTGTAATTTTCGGATATTCATAATTTCGGATATCCGTAAAAATCACGAATATTTGCGGATATCCGTATCCGACGTAAAATATTATAAAAATTAAAATTAAAATTAAATAAAAACTCAAACGTAAATAAAATATATAAATCTAATTAATAGAAACGATATTTATAATTTAAAATTTATATTTTAAACATTAAAAATAAACTCAAATACAAATATAATCATAATTTATCAAATATAAATATATTCGAAATTCAAAATTCAAAACATTAAACATAATAAATTTTAATATTCAAAAGATTAAATATTATAAACCTCAATATATAAAAAATATTTTTTAAATCTCCCTAAAAAAGTGTAAATATTAAACATTTTAAATATATATATCAAATTATTCTTATATTTAATAATATTATTATAAAATACGGATCGGATCGGATATGTAGGATAATTCAATTTTAATATCCTTATCCGATCCGTAACCGACAAATATCTTCAAATAAATATTCGTATCTGATCCATAAACTCCGGATATCCGAATTTTCGGTTCGGATACAAATCGAATAACGGATCGGTTCGGTTATTTCGGATATTTTGTCCACCCCTATGTATTAGTAGTTTTAGAAAAAAGAGGATATTTTACATAAAAATACATTTCAAAATTTAGATATTTATGGGAAAGTTTTTTTTAAAAGTTGATGATTTTTTTTATATAAATATAAAACATATAATAAAAAATAGAAAAAAACTCAAAAAGGGAATTGAATTTAAGATAATTCTCATATTTTTACAAAACTTTTTCCACTTCCAAATTCATATTAAACTTTTCAAATTTTGATAAAAAAAATTCAATGGTGGGGGAGAGAGGGATAATTCAATGGAAGAATTTAGAGGTTCAAATAATCAGAAGCAGCTGCTCTTGAAATCCTCAGACAGAATGTAGAAAAGAGCGCCAAATCAAGAGGTTGCGACACAAAACCAAGGGGGATTTACTGAAATGAAAACAATCCAAACTCACCAGAAGATACACACCGGAGCTTCCAACGAAAAGGGGAAAGAAGGATCAAGAGAGAGAGAGAGAGAGACTGAATAGCATCAGAAACATGGAGGGAAAGAGGAGAGAGAGATTCACATCAAC
>NW_010968113.1:292046-295255 GCF_000463585.1 Tarenaya hassleriana | reverse complement strand
GAGGAGAGAGAGCTTCACATCAAAGCCTCTGATGAAGAGGTTTCTTCGTCCACTACTCTCAATCTGGGTAGAAACCGCTGCCTGGTAGCATCATCCACCCACTCAACTCCTTCCGCCCAACTCTTGTCTGTCTCTATGCCTTCGAAACCCCTCTTGGCGCTCTCAGAATCCAGGGGAAGACATTTCAGTTGCGGGCAGCTGAATATACCGATACTCTTGAGGTTTGAAAAAGGCAGAGTGCTCGGGTAGATGCTCTTCAGCTTATATAAAGCACCCAAGGTAAGATGTTCAAGTTTTTCAAAGGGCATGATACTCGGTTGCCCATTCATAATAGCTTCCGCTTTTTCTCCGTTTATGATGTCCTCCATTTGCCACGAGTTATCGATTTCCAGAGTTACAAGATTTGGAGCAAACAACAGCCACGTCAGATCCTTCAGACTCTCGGAGCTGTATATTCCGACATGGGAGAGGTCACGGAAGCGTGGAGCGGACAGCCACGTCCTGCTTGCTAAATCTACCTTTATCTCCGACATATCAGAGTCTAAAACCCGAATCCGTCGTAGACAGCCCAAAGCTACAGGGTCCAATACTAAAACTGATGATGCTGATGATTTAATTTGTAAGTGTCGAGTAATACTTGTCAAACGGCGGATGCCTAGAAACCTCCCCACAGCGTCACCATTCACACATATTGTCAAGTATGCTAAATGCTCCAGCTGTTGTATTTCCTCCAATAGCTGTAGATCGCAACAAGCACCAGGCCCTATCAATCTCAGCACTTGCAGATTCCGCAAACTTGATATCCTCCATCCAATACCTTCCAATTCAAGGGTCCACTCTATGTTCAAGTATGCTAGCTTACTCAGCTCTTGTAATCCAACCGGTACCTGCTTAATCCTTGTCCTAGATAAGTCGAGATACCTCAAGGAGACTAGCTGCGATATTTCTTCTGGCAATTCTTCAAGAATCCTGTTATCCGATAGATCCAAGACCACAAGTTTCGGCATGTGCCAAAAGAATTGGCCAGAAATAGTCCTCACGTTGTTGCACTGTAGGAATAAGGTTGTAAGCTCAGGGCAGTTGGCATCTCCGTCTATCTCCTCTATATCATTATACATTAGCGACATCCTTCTCACTTTTTCCCAGTTTCGGATATTGGGAACCTGACGTAATCCCTCACCAGCTTCCAAGACATAGTGTCCACAGTCAGATGCTATCCAAAGGGCCATCTCACGAATCACATCATGCATTTTCACCATCTCTCTCGATTCATCCTCCATCAATAGACATGCAGAAACTAACGTCATGATTATATCATGACCCTCGTCAACAGCTTCGTCTCTATCTCCGCGACCTTTTGTTTTTATAATTCCTTCATATATCCAATAATCTATCAGCAGCTCTTTGGATATTTCACAATATTTCGGAAACAAAGCACAATACAGAAAGCACATTTTGACCTCTTCACTCTCTAAGTGAGCATAGCTAAATCTCAGAATTTTAAAAATCTTGTCTTTCATACCAGGAAAATTATAGCTAAATGAATTCAGGCCACGGATTGCATGACGCCATTGCTCTACCGTCTTTCTACTAGCCATGGCCTTGCCAATGACGTTGAGCGCAAGTGGCAACTTACCACACATTACAGCAACTTCTACTGCAAGTTCCGGGATGTCTGGGTGACTTTTCAATGTCATTTCTCCGACTATACGTTGAAACAAGTCCCATGCATCATCCCATGATAGACATTTAACTTCCATATTTCCATTAGCATCCATCACATTGCATATTTCCTCCCAACGAGTGGTGAACACTACCTTGCATTTATTTTCTCTGGTCGGATATGGAACTCCTATCTCACTCAGATCTACTTCACTCCATAAATCATCCAACAACAACACGAATCTCTTTCCACTAAGGGCATTGCGTATGTCGGAGGCGTTCTCCACTCGAGTTTTCCCTCTCCATTCACCATCACGAAAGCCTAGTCTCCTCATGATTTGCTTTTGGATACTCTCGATGGGTGCATCCTGAGACACCTCGGCCCAAATCACAATGTCGAATTCCTTTTCGACGAGGGAGAAGTTGTTATTGATGTGCTTAAGGAGGGTGGTCTTGCCTACTCCCCCCATGCCGTGAAGCCCAAAGATTCTTACTTCATCTTTCATTAGACCATCCCAAGCCCTTTGCCTCAATGAGTTCAAACCAACTACCTTAGATTGGATGTCCTTTTTCTCCACCGTAGGTGTCGGAAGTCTCACTGCCACCACATTGAAATCTCGTCGTTCTGATTTCAGATGTTCAACTTCCTTCAACATCTTCACCACCTCTCTACCGTAATCGCAACTCGACATGAGATTATTTGAACAAAATCCACCTAAACACAGTCGGTCCATTTGGATTGCTCTGGTGTCAAGAAGCTTACTGACATCGGCTTCAGTTTTTTGTGCCCTTTTAATCCATCCTCCAACTTGAGCACGCAGTTTAAAACCTTTTTTTTCTTGTTCAGTCACCTCTCCCAAAACATCGTCTCGAATTTCTCTGAGCTCTTCCAACGCAAGCTCCAGGGCTTCCACGTTTTCCTCCAGATTGTTGATGTAAACTCCCTGCCCATATAGAAACTTGAAGACATGTCCCGCCGTGAACTTCCATAAAACCTTCAATGGCAAACACATATCCATCCTCGAAGAGCAATCAGACAGGGGCTGGAAGCCGCAGGAGAAAGAAAGTAAACGAGTTGGAATCTCGCTTTTGTACAGATGGCTGATACTCTCAAACGGCGAGTTGACTCAGTTAACTAAAACACAAAAAACGGTGTTTCATCATAGCACGTTATGAAAAATTGGAGAAATTACAAAGAGACAATAATGTTGCCCATCGACGAATTCGGCCGATCAAAATCTGTCAAGATGAAGATAATTCTTCACATGAAAATCGAATAACTAAGTCTAAGCTGAACAAATCAAAGACGGGATCAGAAAATCCGAAAGAAAAGACAGAAATGATGGACAGAGTCATATTTTTTGTACAAATGGCTAAAATAATAATACTTTTCAAATTGCAAATGGTACCACGACAGCTGTCCCCTACACTCCCTCAAAATTTTAAAGACAAGAATGTTGCCCATTTGACAAAGGTGGTCACTTTTGTCAAATTTTCCAAAAGAAAGTGAACCAAAGTCACTTTTGTAAAACAAAAAAAAAAAAAAA
>NW_010968113.1:278434-292036 GCF_000463585.1 Tarenaya hassleriana | reverse complement strand
TTTAAAAAAAAAAAAAAAAAAAAAAAAAAAAAACAAAATGGTCACAATTGCAATTTTTTATTAGTGTCGGTTCCATAATTTTTTGTTTTTATCTTACTTGTTTCCTACATAAACTGCTTCAAAAGGGGATCCGTAATTATATATAAAATAAAAATAATTTACCGAAATATTTAAGATTTCTATTTTGTTTTTATCTTCATCTAAACCATTTTTTATTTTGGGACATTTCATAAACCATGACAAATATGTCAAGTAATTAGAAATCTATACTTTTTTTTCTTCGTAAACTATATTTTTCTATAAATTTTTGACAAAAAATATCCTTATTTTATTATATAATTTCAATATTATCATTATATTATCTAGAAAAATATTTTTTTATCCGAGACAATTATTTATTTATCATGTGAGAGAATTTGTTTTATATGAAAAACAATTTTTTATTTGAAAAAACTCTCTCGCTCCTTAAGAAATGTTTTTTCATTCAAGAAAAATTGTTTTTTGTTCGGTTAAACTATTTTTTGTCCGAAAAAATCTATTTCATCCGGGAAAATTTGTTTTGATCCGGAATATTTGTCATCCGGAAGAATCTATTTTAGTCCAAAAGAACAATTTTTTTTATGTGAGAATTGTATCTCGTCCGGAAGAATTTTTTTCATCGGAATGAAAACAATTCTCTCGAAAAAAATTATTCTCCGTGACGAAAATAGATTTTTTCGGATAAAAAACAGTTCTTTCAAATAAAAAAAATCTTTTACGGATGAGAAAAATATTTTTTCGAACGAGAAACAGTTTTTCTTGATAAAAAAATTGTTTTTTGTATACAAAATAGTTCTTCCAAACATAAATAGATTCTTCCACATAAAAAAAACAGTTTTTTCAAATAACACAGTTTTCCAAAAAAAATCTATTTTTTATGTTGTAATTTTTTTTGAAATATTAAATTGCAATATTGAAATTATGCAATAAAACAAGAGTATTTTTTTTTTGTCAAAAATCTATAAAAAAGTATAATTTGCAAAAGAAGAAAAAAGCATAGATTTAACGTATTTGGATATCCGTACAAATTTTTTCTTTTAGTTTTATATATTGGCCTTAAAAAAAAATCTAAAAATTTATACTATCTTGATCTCGAGTCTGCTTGAGTTCGATCTGATTGTAGAGATTGAACAACAAAATGAAACAACAATAGTGTTTAACGAGTTTGGATCGATCAGGATTCTATTTCTCAGTCAAAGAGCTTGGCAATCCACTAATACTTGATCGAGTTCACAACGCACGCATACAACCTAGAAATCCCAGAGAGAATTGAGAAGAAAGAACCCTAATTTGAAGAAGAAAAGAAAACTACTCCAAGATAAGAGAGACGAGATGCTCTATTATAGAACCAGATCTTACAACGTGTCCAACAACCAACTGGTTGACAATCTTCTATCAAATTTAACAATTCATCCTTCGAAACCTCTCTTTCACACCAAGGTTTACACAATTGGATTAATATTTACTTAACCCGCCGCAAACTTGATGCGTTCCTAAGCTTACACACATGATGAGGGCGATGAGAAGCGAGAAACCCGGTGGCGGTGACATGCAGACTTCCTCAGAAAGATACCCTTTAGGAAAGCATTATTGATATCGAATTGTCGTAAATGTCAGCTATAAGGATCAGTTTTTTTTTTAAGAAAATTTAATTGGGATGGATTAATAAAATTAAAAAGTTTAGAGAAAATTATTATTTTATAGGAATCTTTTAGTACCAAATAAAAGTTATAAAATTTTTTGAAAAGTATAAAAAAATAGAAAATTAAATTGTAAATTCTTTTATGTTATAAATGAATAGTGAAGCTACGGTACTGTTCACGCAGCCGGGCACTGTTCGCGCAGCCGGGTACTGTTCACGCCGCCATCGGTTACCGTTTAGCCGCCATACGGTTACTGTTCATAAATACGTATACGTGAACAGTAATTTATAAAATTTTTTGAAAAGTATAAAAAAATAGAAAATTAAATTGTAAATTCTTTTATGTTATAAATGAATAGTGAAGCTACGGTACTGTTCACGCAGCCGGGCACTGTTCGCGCAGCCGGGTACTGTTCACGCCGCCATCGGTTACCGTTTAGCCGCCATACGGTTACTGTTCATAAATACGTATACGTGAACAGTAATTTCGGATTTTCTATAAATAGCTCATTTCCCTCCTTCATTTGTACACAATTCCAAGAAAAGAAAATTATTGAAATCTTGTTCCCGGGTCTCTCAAACGATCGATTTCGGTTTCTAGTTAACGATCTGATTCTCGGGTCTTCTATATTTCTTCGTTTTTCATAACACGTTATCAGCACGAACGCTCTTCTACGACAAAGGTAATATTATATATTCGCTCTAATGATATATACACATATTAATTGATGCTTGAGTGGAATTAACCCCAAGCTATATATAAATATCAGTTAATTATTGTTTAAATTAATGGACGGCTAAGCCGCCTTAATTATTTATTACTATTGGACGGCTGAGCCGCCTTAATTATTTATTACTGTTGGACGGCTGACCCGCCTTAATTATTTATTACTATTGGACGGCTGAGCCGCCTTAATTATTTATTTGTTATTGTTGGACGGTTGAGCCGCCTTAATTATTAATCTAAAATATTGTATTATTTATGGACGGTCGTGCCACCTAAATTTTTTTATCTTTATGGGCGGCAATATAATTTTTTTGTTTTCTCAATAATTAGTTATACATAGCATGATCAATTAATTTTACAAAATAGTTTAACAATTCGTTTTGATAAATTATTTTATGTATAGTTTTATAATACAAATTGATAAAATCAATTACAAAATTTTAAAATTTATTTTCTTCCCAACGGTCGAAAAAAATAAAATAAAAAAAATTCAAAATTTTGGCTCCTCCCCAACGGCTATGAATAGTAATTTTCACCCTATAAATACACTCATTTATTCACTCAAACAACTCACACAAAATCATCTTTCTCTCTTCTTCTCCCACGAAATAAAAAAATCTCCCAAAGATGGATTTTATTAAAATTTTCTTTGTTGTAGCAATTGTAGTAGCAACGTTTGGTATTTTCTTTGATAAAAATCCCGACCCAGTTTTGTTTTCAATTTGCGTTGCGGTCTTACCTCTCGTGTATGTGTTACTAATTATAGCAATTTATATGTAATCATGCATTTCGTTATGTTGTATTCTCTATGATAATGAATAAAGCTAATATATGGCTTGTTTTTTTTCTGTTTAGTCATAATGGCAAGAATGGCTAATATCGAGTTCGAGGTCCTCGACATATCGGGGAAAAATTATCTATCGTGGCAATTGGATGCTGATTTGCACTTGGAATCGAAAGGTCTTGGTGCCACAATTAAAGAGAAAAGTGCATCAACTGAAAATAAAGCAAATGAACTAATATTATTGAGGCATCATATTCATGATGATTTGAAAAAGTAATATCTGACAATCAAAGATCCTGCAGATCTTTGAAAAAAATTAAAAGACCGTTTCGATCATCAAAAAACGGTAATCCTCCCCAAGGCAAAATATGAGTGGATTCATCTCAGATTTCAAGATTTCAAAACTGTCAGTGAATATAACTCGGCAATGTACCGAATCACATCAGTTTTGAAATTATGTGGTGAAACAATTAGCGAAAATGAGATGTTGGAAAAAACCTTTTCAACTATGCACGCCTCGAACATTATCCTCCAACAACAGTATCGAGAAAAGGGGTATACAAAATACTCAGAGTTTCTCTCATGTCTTCTATTGGCCGAGCAGAATAATGAATTACTGATGAAAAATCATGCATCTTGGCCGACAGGTTCTGTACCATTTCCTGAAGTAAATGTTACAGAAAATATATCATTCCCTGGAGAGAATGTTATATTTTATAATAATCGAGGACGTGGTTATTTTCGAGGTAGAGGCCGAGGTCGAGGTCGAGGCCGAGGACGAGGTCGTGGCGTTAGCCGAAGTTGGAATAGAGGAGGTGGTCGAGGAATCTCATTCCAAAACCATAACAATAATAGAAGGGGAACACATGATCATCCAAACAAACGGATGAAAGAAAGCACATGTCACCGGTGTGGAATGACAGGACATTGGTCACGTACTTGTCGCACGGCTAAACACTTGGTGGACCTTTACCAAAAATCGATTAAAGAAGCGAAAGGGAAAGGTGTCGAGACAAATCATGTCATAAACAATTCGGATGATGATGCTGGTGGTGTTAAATATTTTACACACATGGACCTCGCTGATGGTTTTGCGCATCCTGAAGATGGTATGAATAAAAAATAAAAAGCCATATATATAGTTGTATCGTTTATGTATGTAATCAACCTCGTAATAATCCATATATGCATAAATAATGCGTCTACATTTTGTAAAATAGTTATGTATCTGTGTCATCATTTCTGTTAGTCATAATGTTATAATATATTTTCTAATGTTTACTATGTTGTTTTGTTCTTCAATAGATAATGAGTATGGCTAAATCTGCAAATCGAGGAGGAGATATATGTTTAGCAGATAGTGCTACAACACATACAATACTGACAGACAAGAAATATTTTTCTAGTCTGAAAATAAACAAAGGAAATGTCATTACTATATCTGGAAATGCAAAAATAATTGAAGGCTCCGGAAGAGCCGATTTCATAATGCCAGGAGGAACAAAATTTGCTATAAAAGATGCACTATTTTCCTCCAAGTCCCAAAGAAATCTATTAAGTTTTAAAGATATCCGACTGAATGGATATCATATTGAAACCACAAATAAAGGTGATATTGAATATTTGTGTATCACCTCAATCAATATGGGACAAAAATATGTGTTAGAAAAATTACCCACTCTATCTTCGGGATTATATTATACTAATATCAATGTGATTGAATCATATGCCACAGTAAACCAGAAGTTTACCGATATGTTCAAAGTTTGGCATGATCGATTGGGTCATCCTGGTGCCATTATGATGAGAAAGATTATCGAAAACTCTCATGGTCACCCATTGAAAAACCAGAAGATTTTTCAATCAGATGAGTTTTCTTGTGATGCATGTTCTAGAGGAAAATTAATAATCAGACCATCACAAGCTAAAATCGGGCATGAATTACCATCATTTCTAGAAAGGATTCATGGTGATATTTGTGGACCTATTCATCCACCATGCGGACCATTTCGATATTTTATGGTATTAATTGATGCTTCAAGCAGATGGTCGCATGTATGTCTTTTATCATCACGTAATCTGGCATTTGCCCGATTTTTAGCCCAAATAATTAAATTAAGGGCTCAGTTCTCGGAATACTCAATCAAGAAAGTGAGGCTTGATAATGCTGGAGAATTTACATCACAAGCATTTAATGATTATTGTGTAGCAATGGGTATTGATGTTAAACACCCAGTTGCACACGTTCATACACATAATAGATTGGCAGAATCATTAATCAAACGACTCCAGCTTATTGCTAGATCATTGATAATGAAAACAAAACTTCCCATTTCTGTGTGGGGTCATGCCATTTTGCATGCTGCAACATTGATTCGTATTAGACCAAGTGCATATCACAAGTATTCTCCATTGCAATTAGCATTTGCTCAAGAACCTAATATATCGCATCTCAGAATATTCGGATGCGCAATATATGTACCGATTTCCCCACCACAACGTACAAAAATGGGACCACAAAGAAGGCTTGGAATATATGTTGGGTATGACTCACCATCCATTATACGATACCTTGAGCCAAAAACTGGAGATATTTTTACGGCTCGTTTTGCTGATTGTCAATTTAATGAGAATGAATTCCCACCATTAGGGGGAGAAAATGATAGAATGTCGGGAACTAAAAATGATCTTAATTGGTGTACACCATCATTGTCACATCTTGATCCCCCAGCAAAACAACGAGAACTGGAAGTTCAAAGGATCATACATTTACAAAACATTGCAAATCAGTTACCAGATGCTTTTGCAGATACAACTAAGGTAACAAGATCATATATAGATGCTGCGAATGTCCCAGCTCGAATCGAAATTCCGAAAGAACAAATGAAAGAAAATGTAATAAACGATTCTAAAGCACGCCTGAAGCGTGGACGACCTATTGGTTCTAAGGATAAAAATCCCCGAAAGAGCAAAGGGCCCAAGAAAAATGAAATGCTCAATTTGGAGGAACGCGTTCCAAATCAAAGAAATGAAGTACCTTATGATGATGGTATAAATACAGACAATGAAAATCATGAGATCTCAATTAATTATATCAGTAATGGTACATTATGGAGTCGAAAAGAAATCAAAGAGATTGATGATATATTCTCTTATAATGTATCAAAGGAAATTGATGAAAATGAGGATCCAGAACCAAGATCCATTTCAGAGTGTCAAAAGAGACCAGATTGGATTAAATGGAGAGACGCAATACAGACTGAATTGGATTCGTTGAATAAGCGAAATGTATTCGGACACATCATTATTAAACCGAAAGAGGTTACTCCTGTTGGATGTAAATGGGTATTTGTACGCAAAAGAAATGAGCACAATGAAATTGCTAGATATAAAGCTCGTCTTGTCGCACAAGGTTTCTCACAGAGACCGGGAGTTGATTATGAAGAGACTTATTCTCCTGTTATGGATGCGATTACATTTCGATACCTAATTAACCTTGCAGTTTCAAAGAACTTAGAAATGCGTCTCATGGATGTTGTTACTGCTTATTTATATGGGTCACTTGACACAAACATTTATATGAAAATCCCTGAAGGATTTAAAATGCCCGAAATATTGAAATCAAAACCATGAGAATTATGCGCTGTCAAGTTACAACGATCATTGGACGGGCTAAAACAATCAGGACGTATGTGGTATAAACGTCTGAGTGAACATTTAGTGAAAAATGGATATACAAATAATCCTATTTCACCATGTGTGTTTATAAAAAGGACGATGTCTGGGTTTGTGATTATTGCTGTCTATGTTGATGATTTAAACATCATTGGAACTCCCCGTGAAATTCAGGATGCATCCACCTATTTAAAAGGGGAATTTGAGATGAAAAATCTCGGACAAACCAAGTTTTGTCTTGGATTACAAATAGAGCATTTGGATACTGGAATCTTTCTACATCAATCTAATTATACAAAAAGGGTACTAAAACGGTTCAAATGGATAAGGCAAATCCCCTGAGTACTCCAATGATTAATAGATCATTGAATGTTGAAACAGATCCATTTCGCCCCCGTGAAGATGGTGAAGAGACACTTGGTCCTGAAGTACCATATTTAAGTTCAATAGGGGCTCTTATGTATCTTGCCAACTGTACTCGACCTGATGTAGCATTTGCTACTAATCTGTTAGCAAGATATAGTTCAGATCCTACACGAAGGCATTGGAATGGGATTAAGCACATTTTCCGTTATCTTCAAGGATCGATCGATTTGGGATTATTTTTCCCTAAAAGTACAAAACAAGAAATTGTTGGTTTTGCAGATGCAGGATATTTATCTGATCCACATAAGGGAAGATCACAAACAGGTTATATCTTCACAATCAATGGAACTGCATTAGCTTGGCGTTCTCAAAAGCAAACATTGGTTGCTACGTCATCTAATCACGCAGAAGTTATCGCGCTACATGAAGCAAGTCGGGAATGTGTCTGGCTTAGATCTTTGACTCAACATATCCAGACAGCTAGTGGATTATCAACCAATAAAGCTCCAATAATATTATTTGAAGATAACGCTGCATGCGTTGCACAAATTAAGGGAGGATATATTAAAAGTGATAGGACAAAACATATTCCTCCGAAGTTCTTTACATACACCCAAGAGCTGGAAAAGAATAAGGAGATTGAAGTCAGATACATACGATCATGTGATAATGCAGCAGACCTATTCACAAAAGCTCTACCGACAACAATGTTCAAGAAACATGTACATAACATTGGAATGCGTCATCTACGAGACCTTTGATCCGATATACAGGGGGAGCGTGGAACTGCACTCTTTTTCCCTTATCAGGTTTTATCCCAAGGGGTTTTACTGATAAGGTTTTTAACGAGGCAGTATAAGACACGCAAATACATTTTGATTAACCGTAGCTCCAAGGGGGAGTGTTATAAATGAATAGTGAAGCTACGGTACTGTTCACGCAGCCGGGCACTGTTCACGCAGCCGGGTACTGTTCACGCCGCCATACGGTTACTGTTCATAAATACGTATACGTGAACAGTAACTTCGGATTTTCTATAAATAGCTCATTTCCCTCCTTCATTTGTACACAATTCCAAGAAAAGAAAATTATTGAAATCTTGTTCCCGGGTCTCTCAAACGATCGATTTCGGTTTCTAGTTAACGATCTGATTCTCGGGTCTTCTATATTTCTTCGTTTTTCATAACATTTTAGTTTTATTCTCTTGTAACCCTTTATTGTTTTTGGTGTTATTACTCTCCCTCTCTCCCTTTCTCTCACTCCCTCATCCTCTCTCTAGTACGCATGTATAGATACATGTTCTCTCTCACTTCATCTCTCTCACACATGCACTTCTTCTTTTATTTTATTCTTTTATATTATTATTAAATATCATCATCATCACCAACCTCACCGTACTTCTTTTTCTTCCTCCAATTAGTATTATTATTATTATTGCTATCATTATTATTATAATTATTATTCTTTCTCTCTCTATATTACGCATTAGATCTTTTCGATTCTATAATTCCAATTAAAAAAAATGATGAGGATTTAATTGGATATAATTATAATTAAGATTATGGTATATTAAATAATTATAGGTGAAGAAAATTTCAAGGTTGTTGAACCGGAGATCAAGGACTAGAGTGAATCTTTCGGTGTTTATCGTTTAGATCGAAGTGAGGGAACTCGACCGAACTCCTCTTTCTTCTATTCGCTTAGACATGATAATAGGGAAGATAGATATCATGTGGTTAGGACTTTAGGATAGACGCCTTAATTTTCTTGTGGATTCATGATGTATATTGATTAATGATTGATGAATGATGATTAATGATCGATAATCGATGATTGATGAATAATGCACGATGATTGATGATTGATAAATTTATGTTGAGTGATTATAGCTTATGATGTACATGTTATGCGATGACGTTTCTTAATAGATTATTAGACCGTTAGAATGAGTTGAACTTTTGATATTAAATACATTTTGGCATGATGTTTGTAAACATAAAAGTAGTAAAGAATTGAATTAAAGACTAGGATGTGACCTCAGACTGTGCTAAAAATATTTTTAAAGTGAGTTTTGAGACCATAGTACGGCGGCGATCCGTATGTGATGGCATGATAACAACCCGGGCATGACAGCGATCCATGTGGAGTGATAACCCCGACTACGGCGGCGAACCGTAGAGGGTTATTGCTATTGGTTGAGTTTTGAGGCTATGGTACGGCGGCGATCCGTATGTGATGGCATAACGATCCGGGCATGGCAGCGATCCATGTGGAGTGGTAACCCCAACTACGGCGGCGATCCGTAGAGGGTTATTACTATTGGTCGTGTTTTGGTAACCCCGACTACGGCGGCGATGCGTAGAGGGTTATAACGATATTTTTGGTTTTGTTTTATAAAAAGAGTTTTAAGCTAAGTCTAGGGGATACTGAATGGTCCTAGAGTCTGGACTCGTTTTAAAGAATCGAATAAAGAAAAGTCAGTAGAAAAACGTGGATTAATAGACTGAGTTTTGCTTGAGTTGAATGTTGATTGAATTTGTTTTCTATTTGTTTATCTATGTTGGGTACGAAGGCGAGGTTTATAGTCTTGCAACTTCACTGAGCTATTCGCGTAGCTCACCCCTTCTTTCTTCACCGCAGGTGAAAGGTGAAGTAGGTCAAGTGGTAGGACTTGGTAGTTGCAAGATACTTGGATTTTTATTTTTATGAGTTCAATATATTTTGAACTTATATTAGAATTTCATTATTGAGACTTTCACTACAAATTTTGAGATGATAGTATGGTATTAAGAATAAACCAATTTTTATCATTTTTTGTAACTCAATTGACGATTCAATGGTATCTAAAATATTGGATTTTGGGGCGTTACATCAGCCATGAAAAACAACTAAACTGTGTACCACACGAATCGTAACCAGTTTAACAAAGGGACCGACTCGAACGCTGATGAAAGTCCTTACCTGGGCGATTCACAGAGCCATATTTTTTGTACAAATGGCTAAAATAATAATACTTTTCAAATTGAAATGGTACCACGACAGCTGTCCCCTACACCCCCTCAAATTTTGAAGACAATCATGTTGCCCATTTGACAAAGATGGTCACTTTTGTCAAATTTTCCAAAAGGAAGTGAACCAAAGTCACTTTTGTAAAAAAAAAAAATGGCCACAATTGCAATTTTTTATTAGTGTCGGTTCCATAATATTTTGTTTTTATCTTACCTTGTTTCCTACATAAACTGTTTCAAAAGGGGATCCGTAATTATATATAAAATAAAAATAATTTACCGAAATATTTAAGATTTCTATTTTGTTTTTATCTTCACCTAAACCATTTTTTTATTTTGGGTCATTTCGTAAACCAAGACAAATATATTACATAATTAAAATTTTATATTTTTTTTCTTCGCAAACTATAACTTTTTATAATTTTTTGACAAAAATATCCTTATTTTATTACATAATTTCAATATTACTATTATGAAAACCGTAGTTTTTTTAGAAAATTGAGTTATTTAGAAAAATATTTTTTTATCCGAGATAATTATTTATCATTTGAGAGAATTTGTTTTATACGAAAAACTACTCCACGATAAGAGAGACGATGCTCTATTATAGAACCAGATATTTCAACGTGTCGAACAACCAATTGGTTGACAACCTTCTATCAAATTTAGCAATTCCCCCTTCGAAACCTCTCTTTCACACCAAGGTTTACACAATTGGATTAATATTTACTTAACCTACCGCAAACTTGATGTGTTCCTAAGCTTACACACATGATGAGGGCGATCAGAAGCGAGAAACCCGGATGGCTGTACAATGGGACTGAACGTCTCATGGAAGACAAAACTCGGGCGCTGATGAAAGCCCTTAACAACAAGCGTGGCCTTAAACCGATCCACAGAACCATCGAACTTGCGTTGAATCCTGAAAACCCATCGATATCCGACGATATTGACAGGTGCGCTAGCAGGGACAAGATCCCAAGTACCATTCCGCAGAAGGGCATCAAACTCGTCTTGCATGTCTAATCTCCATCGTTGATCTTTGAGTGCCTGGAGTAATAGAAGACATGAGTGCATACTGATAACTCTTATTTCTCTCTATATTTTCAGGACGTTTTTTATGGGATTTATACGAGGATCATGTACATTTATAGGCATTATAGGCGCATTGGGCTACGAAACTCGGTTTGGTTGTGTTTCTATTGGATTACAGGTCTTGCACATGATTTGGACCGAAACGAGAGTGATTTGGAGCTAAAAGGATGAAATACGTCAAAGACTGCGTATATTGACTCGGTTCGAGTCAACTGTGCACAGTAGGCCGAGTCAAAACGCTGAAGATACATCATTCCAAACCTGTTACAAAGAATGCCCGAGTCAGAATGCTCGAGTCAAAACTTTGGGCTGGGCCGAATTTGTTTGGGTCACGTTTTGACTCGGTCGAGTCAAAACCCAGAAAAACCCTACTTCGCATTTTTCAGAGTTTGAACGGGAAAAGGACTCCGGGAGCGCTATCTAGGGTTGATAAAAGAGACCTACAGACGTCCAAGAGGGATATACATACTTTGGAGAGTTGAGGGGAGAGAAATAAGAGTCTACGGGATTTCGGGAAGAAGAAGGAGAGCTGGAACGTGAAGATTGCATCACTTTCGACATGAGCCTTTCTTCTCCCTCTTTTCTTTCTGTTTATGGTTTTATTCTCTGTTTTTCCATGAACCATGAGTAGATCCACGGCTGTGGGTTAGGGATTCGTTAGTGTTTTGGGTATGTTTGAACCTTAACTTGGTTGCGATTTTTGGATTTGTTTCGGTTTTATCGATTTGTGCTTTATGTCAATTGATGTTTGCTGACCTCTTGATCAGTTGTTTTAGATTCTCAACTACATAGAAATATGGGTTTAGTTTCGAATGAAAATCGATAGAATAGATCGTAATAATCGCATAGGAATATGGTTTGATCGATCTAGGGTTGATGATATCGTTCTTCGTGCATCTACTTTGATAAATCACATAGGGATATGGATTTAGAGAACTTTAGATAGTGAGTTATATGTCGGGAGGTGATTTCTCTATCTTTGTTGCTTGACGATTCCCGAATACAAATTCAATATCGTAATTTTCGCATGCTTAGCATATACCCATACACGCGAATATGGTCCCGACACCCACGTTCATATTGCTGGATCACACGGGATCCTAGACCGCCGGTTCAAAACTGTGCTAGGATCTGGTCCGTGGGTTTAAACAGCGTAAATAGCGTTCAAAACGATTTTGAACATCCACAGACCAAACCTTTCGATGAAGAGCTTTCTTGAGAGAAAAACTAACCTTTGATTCACAATCTGGACGCGGTTAGCTGATCACAACCTAGGTGTTGAAGCAGCCAACACCCTCTTGAGTAGTCCACACCTTGGAATGGATTCCAACACTTGGAATCAAGCTTGCTAGAGCTCAAGAGAACAATTCTCCTGTGTATGGAGTTCAAGAACACCTTCTTGATCACTCTTTCTCTTGGGAGAGTTTTTCTGTGTCTCTCTAACCTTCCAAAGGTCAGAGGAGTCGAGCAATTATGAGTCTCACACGTTCCCCACATGTTTCCACCAAGAAAAGGGCGAGAAAACGTGATTTCGGATTTGTCAGTGTCTTGGTCCGGGTGACCAACTTCCTTGCCGACAGTCCGCGATCCGGCGGACCAGAATCTTGGTCCGCCGGACCAGCCGGGCTCCGGACCACGAGATTCAGTCCGCCTGACTTGCTGGTCCGCCGGACCAAGATTTTGGTCCGCCCTGTTGGCGTTTCCTGGGATCTCATGAGCGAATCTAATTCCTAAGAGATCGATTCTAGGGTTTGCGCAGCGGAAGTAAAACAAAAATTTATAAAAACCCTAGAACCATGCTGCTATTGAAATCGTAGAAACGTTAGAACGCTTACCTCAATCGATCCGGGGCCTGTATCAACTGAAGAATTCGTCCGATCACTTAGGGAGGAAGAATACCTCGCCCTCTACACGTATCCACACCTCGGGATGGATTCCAACGATTGGAACTTGTCTGCTAGGACTCGAATCTCTATTCGATTTGTGCACCGAGAAATCTGGAGACTTAGAACACGTTTTGGATCTCCAAAACCTCTCTCTTTTCTGTCAAAAGTCGGCTGCTCAAAGTCCCACTCAATTAGGGTTCTAATCTCTTTCTTATAAAGTGATTTAACCCTAATTTCGGTTTAATTTTCGGAAAACCGGAACATGGAACGGACGGTCCGGAATTGCACGTGGACCGTCCGTTCCAGTAAACCAGAACGGACGGTCTACGTTTAGTGCGGACCGTCCGTTCTATCTCATAGAACGGACGGTCTGCGTGTTA
>NW_010968113.1:271942-272155 GCF_000463585.1 Tarenaya hassleriana | reverse complement strand
GTGTCGTCATTCCGCCGCCCCGGACCGTCCGGTCTGGCTAACCCAGAACGGACGGTCTAGGGTTCATGAACGTGATCAGATCACGTTCTACCGTGTTCTCGCCCCCGATCAGACCCGAAACCAATCCGAATTCTCCTGTGAACCCAAAATTCGAACTCCTGCACTCTATGCAACATGAAACATGCAATCTACACTAGATTCAATCATCAAACA
>NW_010968113.1:253215-271371 GCF_000463585.1 Tarenaya hassleriana | reverse complement strand
CGTTTTGTCCTTCCCTGCGTGTGTGACCCTGTAGGCTCATTCGACATAGCAGTATAACCCGAAATCCCTATTTCGGGTATACAAGTCATAGGCGGTCTCTAGCAAGACACTATGACTACCTATCTCGAATAGAGTTTGTTCGTGATCATACGAACGCCAGTGATGATTCCGGCTGATGATCCTTTTGTATCGCGATATCATATGTCGAATATAAGGCATGGACAAGCCACCTTATCTGATTCGACCGCTTTCTCATTCACTGAGTTCGACTTTCTGAAATAGACGACGTTCGTCTATAGTGTGGCCACACATTTCTACAGTCTCGCTCACACGAGGGGCCCCGCGATATCTCTCTCTTTTACGAGAGGTACAAATCCCGTCTTGACTATCTACAATCCAGTACATGATTCGTTTCGTACCTGATACACGCCTTTATAGTCCTCCTGTTACGCAGGACGTTTGACGTAATCAAAGCACGCAACTCCTCATGTTGGATTCCGTAGATATCTCAGGTCTTAGGATCCAATCATGGAACCGTCATATGAGATTCTAGTCATGACTCTAGTCCATGTGACAATCTCATGCGGGTCAATCCAGTATTCCATTCTCCAACGAATACCTATGATTGTGATCGTATCCAATACCTATGATCATCTCTGTGATCATCAATCACAGATCATACTAGTCTTAGTATGTCGTTATTCCCATAACGACACAAGACTAGGGAGTTTAGTATCATTCATAATGATACATGGATTTTCATAACAGATCTAGCATGCAAGAACGTGTAATGAATAAAATACTCTCATAAAAAGATATCAATACATCGAATGTATCTGAACAAAGCTCATAATCAGTACATCATAGAGCACTAAACCAACACGCCGGACCAGTCGAACTCCGAACAAAACTCGATTTGCTCTGTCTGACACTGTCTGGTCCGGCTGACCAATTCTGGTCAGCTCCGGACCAGACAGTGTTTTTCGCCAAGTCAGCCCGTTTCTCCCAAGTCCGTCTGGTCCGGCTGACCAACTCTTGGTCAGCTCCGGACCAGACCTTAAAGACAAAGAAAAATCCGATTTTTCTCGTTCGTTTGATCCCGTCCATACACGTCCATCCCATATGTGTGTGACTCTTTAGGCTCCTCCGAATATGGCAGTAAACGCGAGATCCAATCTTGCTTTTCAAATCATAAGCGGTCTCTAGCAAGACATTATGATTACCCGTATCGGAAAGAGTTAGATGTGATCTAACCGAAAAGCCAGAGATAGCTCCAACGATGATCCTCTTTGTCTCACGATATCATAATCGAACTTTCAGTTCGAATGCTTTGTCGTATCCCGAGTAGACTGTAAGAGATAGATGACATTCATCTATAGTGTGGCCACACATTTCTACAGTCTCACTCCAACGACGGGCCCAAGCGATATCTCTCTCTTTCGAGAGGGACAAAGTTCCATCTTGACTATCTACTATCCAATGCATGATTCATAATGTACCCGAGCCACGTCTTTATAGTCATCCGGTTAAAGACGACGTTTGACGCAGTCAAAGTACATTACTCGTCATGATGGATACAATAGATATCTCAGGTCTGAGGATCTAAAGTGAACCATCGATAAGATTCAAGTCATGGATTAAATCCAATCGACAATCTCACGCGAGTCATCCAGTCACTTGTTCCAAACAAGTACTCATGACCGTGATCCGTATCCAATACACATGATCATCCATCACGCCTCATGTTAGTCTTAATTCATCATTGTTCGCACAATGACAAGCGACTAAGGAATTTAGGATCGTACATCACGAAGGGAGAGGCTTCGTCAAGGGATCGGCTAGGTTGTCATCCGTCGATATCTTGCATATGTGTACATCGCCTCTATCTACGATTTCCCTTATGAGGTGAAACCGTCTGAGTATGTGTTTGGATCGTTGGTGTGACCTAGGTTCCTTAGCTTATGCTATCGCCCCATTGTTATCACAGTATAACACAATGGGGTTCACAACGCTAGGAACGACGCCTAGGTCACCCAAAAACTCCTTGATCCAAACAGCTTCCTTCGCAGCATCCGATGCGGCAATGTACTCAGCCTCTGTAGTAGAATCTGCTATGGTGGCCTGTTTGGAACTCTTCCAACTGACAGCGCCTCCATTCAAGCAGAAGACATAGCCTGATTGCGATCTGTAGTCATCTTGGTCCGATTGGAAACTAGCATCGGTGTAACCCTTTACAGCGAGCTCATCTTCCAATCCACCATATATCAAGAATAAATCCTTAGTCCTTCTCAAGTACTTAAGGATATTCTTGACCGCGATCCAGTGTGACTCTCCTGGATCCGACTGGTATCTGCTCGTAATGCTTAACGCGTACGAAGTTCTTCTCAAGTACTTAAGGATGTTCTTGACCGCGATTCAGTGTGACTATCCTGGATCTGACTGGTATCTGCTCGTAATGCTTAACGCGTACGATACATCCGGCCTAGTACATAACATGGTATACATGATAGATCCTATTGCCGAGGCATATGGGATCCTATCCATTCGTTCTCGCTCATCACGTGTCTTAGGACACTGAGTCTTGCTGAGAACAATACCATGACACATCGGCAAGAGTCCTCTCTTTGACTCTTGCATTCTGAACCGATTCAGAACTTTATCGATGTATGTACTTTGACTCAGGGCAAGAAGCCTTTGAGATCTATCTCTATAGATCTTGATGCCTAAGACATAGGCAGCTTCCCCTAAGTCCTTCATAGAGAACTGTGTTCCTAGCCAAGACTTAACGTCTTGCAAGGTAGGAACATCGTTTCCTATGAGCAGGATATCATCCACGTATAGCACCAGGAAAACAACTGTGCTCCCACTAGCCTTCTTGTAAACACATGGCTCATCCTCATTTTGAGAGAAACCAAACTGTTTGATTGTCTCATCAAATCGAAGATTCCAGCTTCTTGAAGCCTGCTTCAGTCCAAATGGACCTCTGAAACTTGCACACCTTCCCCGGACTCTCTGGATCGACAAAACCCTCGGGTTGTATCATATACACATCCTCGAGTAGGTTCCCGTTAAGGAACGCAGTCTTGACATCCATTTGCCATATCTCATAGTCATAATATGCAGCTATGGCAAGCAGAATCCTGATGGATTTAAGCATCACGACGGGCGAGAAGGTTTCATCATAGTCAATACCATGAATTTGTCGAAACCCTTTCGCCACCAATCGTGCCTTATAGGTATGCACGTTGCCATCCATGTCGGTTTTCTTCTTGAAAACCCACTTACATCCTATGGGTTTTACCCATTCGGATGCATCGACCAAAGTCCATACTTTGTTGTCGTACATGGATTGCATCTCAGACTTCATAGCCTCGTGCCATTTCTCATAGTCGGAATTCGCCATAGCCTCTGGATATGATGTAGGCTCGTCATGTTCCAATAACATGAGTTCATCATTACCAGTCACGAGAAATCCAAATCTCGTAGGCTCTAGGCGAACTCTCCCTGATCTCCGAGGTTCACAAGTATCGGCGGAGTCTCAAGTCCCTGTGATGCGGGTTGAACATCTTCAACTCACTCACTCGGTCCAGCGTCTCTCTGTAGTTCTCAAATTTCTTCGAGATCTACTCTACTCCCACTAATTCCCTTAGAGACGAACTCTCTCTCTAGGAATTTCCCGTTTCGAGCAATAAACACTTTATTCTCGACCGGGTTGTAGAAGTAGTACCCTTTAGTTTCCTTAAGGTATCCTACAAACAAACACTTGTCAGATTTGGCGGATAGCTTATCAGAAGCCTGACGTTTCACGTAAACGTCACATCCCCAAATCTTCAAGAAAGACAAACTGGGACATTTCCCAGTCCATATCTCATATGGTGTCTTCTAAACCGTTTTCGTCGGACTCCTGTTCAGTATGAAAGCAGCAGTCTCTAAGGCGTAACCCCAGAAAGACTTTGGAAGATCAGTCTGACTCATCATGGACCGTACCATATCTAATAGGGTGCGATTCCTCCGTTCAGACACGCCATTCCATTGTGGCGTTCCAGGAGGAGTCAACTGTGAAATAATTCCACAGTCTACCAGATAGTCAGTGAACTCTTGGCTCATATATTCACTACCGCGATCCGATCGCAATGACTTAATAGTCTTGCCAAGCTGGTTTTGTACTTCGTTTCTGAAAGCCTTGAACATTTCAAGAATTTCAGACTTATGTCTCATCAAATAGACATAACCAAATCTACTGAAATCATCAGTAAATGTGACGAAATACAAATAACCTCCTCTAGCGGGTAAGCTCATGGGCCCACATACATCGCTATGTATCAGGTCCAATAGCTCTAACGCCCGTTCTCCTTTTCCACTAAAAGGACACTTTGTCATTTTACCCATCAGACAAGATTCGCATGCTTCAATCGATTCATAATCGAAAGAATCCAGAAATCCCTCAGAGAGGAGTTTCTGTATGCGTTTCTCGTTGATGTGGCCCAAACGACAATGCCAGAGATAGGTCGGGTTTAAGTTGTTCGGCTTAAACCTTTTTGCATTTACGTTATATACGGACATGGAATCGGAAGGTTGATCATTCAAGACATACAATTCATTACAAGGTAACCATTACCATAATAGACATCATCTTTGAATATCATCAGGTTCTTATTCTCAATAACAAACCGAAAGCCATCCAAATCCAAACAGGAAATAGAAATGATGTTTTTGCTTATAGCAGGCACAAAGTGACAATTACTTAGATCTATAACCATTCCAGACGGTAAAGATAAATCATAAGCGCCGACAGCCAATGCAACAACCTTTGCTCCATTCCCGACGCGTAGATCCACTTCACCTCGAGCCAACATCCTACTTCTTCTTAGACCCTGTACATTTCCACAAATGTGTGAGGCACATTCGGTATCTAATACCCAGGATGAAGAAGTGAATACGTTAGCTTCGATAACGTAAATACCTGAAGTAGAAGCTTCAGCAAGCTTCTTCTTCTTCAGATCTTCCAAGAAGAGTTTGCAATTCCTTTTCCAATGACCAATTTCATGGCAGAAATGGCACTCTCCATTCTCGGGTTTAGGCTTGGCATTGGTGGCAACATTTGCCCCACTTGCCTTGCCTTTGCCCTTTCCCTTGGAACGTTTTCGCTTTTTCGAACTCTTCGAAATAACGAGCACGTTCTTCTCGACCTTAAGGCTCATCTCGACCGTTTTCAGCATCCCATGCAGTTCGGTCAAGGTCTTATCCATGCCATGCATATGATAACTCATGATGAACTGATCATAGCAGTCTGGAAGAGACTGGAGCACAAGGTCAGCAGCCAACTCCCTGTCGATCCTCAAGCCATAACGCTCAAGTTCTTCAAGATGACCCTTCATCTTAAGAACATGAGCGCTAACCGATTGCCCTGCCGTCATACGGCATGCAAGCAGGTTCTTCAACGTGTTGTATTTCTCAACACGCGCATGCTCTTGGAACATAGTCTTCAACTGCTCGAGCAGATCAAAGCGTTGACACCCTCAAACTGTCGCTGCAGTTTAGGAGACATTGTCCCGAGCATGAGGCAAGAGACCTCCAAGTCGTCGTTCTGATGCTTCAACCAAGCATCACGAACGGCTCTCGCGGCGTTGGCCGAGGGCTCATCAGGAAGAGCCCCTTCCAGGACGTACATCTTCTTCTCGTTCCTGAGAACAATTCTCAAGGTCCGATACCAGTCCAAGAAGTTTGTCCCAGTCAGCTTATCCTTCTCAAGGATAGATCGCAATGACACGGTTGGTACACTAACACCTGTCGCCATGTCCTACAGAGATGAACAGAACAACACAATATGCAATATCGATTAGTACAATACTAATTATAGTAAAAACTATTACGGATGACATGATGCAAATATGAGATAAACTCCCACTAAGAAAAATGACCCTCTAGTAATTTTCTTAGTAGGCTAAGATCCATATTTCACATAGACTTGAGTCAGCTTTGGCATGACGCTCAAGCCTATGCTATTTAGGTAGACATCCAATGTCAATCACATCCAATGTGACTCTTAGATCGTTTATGGGAAAATAGTATTTTCATACTATTGCATATTTCTAGTCCCATCTATACTGTTAGGTCCAAGCCCAACTTGATAACCCAACTCAAGCCGAACCATTTTCGAACATATGGGAACCACCATTTCTCCATCTTGTCTCACAAAGATTGTCTGGTATGCTCAGCTTTGGCATGACCCATACACAGACGATCGAAGCCTTGACAAGTGTTCGAAACATGGGTGGTATTAGCTTGAAATTATAACGAGGGTTTTTATCGTTATCAAGAAGTAGCTTATTACTTTCGAGAAATGAGAAGCATAATTTCTCAATTCTTGTCTCACTTAAATAATTCGGTATGCACAGCTTTGGCATGTCTCATACACGAATTACCAAGATCTTGCAAGAACTCTACTTGTAATAGCTCTATTCTCGATTGATCAAAATATAACAATTATACTTTTGATCCGACTATGTTACTTAGCTCGAATAGACCGTCTATTCAGCTTAGTAAACTAAGTCCCGAAACTCCCACTCAATCAAGTAACTCTTATACTTGATTAAGTTTTATGCACTTAATGCATGTAGACCCTCTACATAATTAAGTCATAAACCATAAACAATCATGATTAACTCAGTCAAGTAACCATTACTTAACCGAATTGAATTCAGAAAACGCGAAAATTCCGAAAACAGGTGGTTGGTCCGGGGCTGACCAACTTTTGGTCCGCCGGACCAAACCTACTCAGAACACGGACTCAGCTCGGACCGGAAGAAGAGGCGCGGAGTGGTCAGTTGTGTTGGTCCGGGGCTGACCAACTGTTGGTCAGCTCCGGACCAGGGTCACTCCGTCTCTTCCTCTTCTCCTCAGTCGGACCAGACCACGTGCGGACTGAGCTGTTGGTCCGGGGCTGACCACGGGTGGTCCGCCGGACCAACTCTACTCAGTCCGCCACTCCGTTTTCTTCTCATCGGACCAACACTTGGTCTGTTAAGTCCGTTACGTCCTGGTCCGGGGCTGACCAACAGTTGGTCAGCGGACCAGACGTCACGGAGCAGATCTCGGACAGAAAATTTCCCGTCGGACCAACATTCACGTCCGGTCCGCCGGACCAGGACAGTTTGGTCCGTCTCCTTCTCTTCTTGGTCTGCCGAGGTTGCTGACCAAAACCGAAGTCTGGTCCGCCAGACCAACTCTTGGTCCGCCGGACCAGGGCTTCGTTTTCTCTTGGTCCGTCTCTCCCTCTGGTCCGCTGAGCCTGTTGTCGAAAAACAAAGTCCGGTCCGCCGGACCAGAAGTTTGGTCCGCCGGACCGGGACATGTTTTTTCACTTTTGGTCCGTTTGATCGATCTGTCTGAGTTCGAACGTGCGGTCCGCCGCTGACCAATTCTGGTCTGGCGGACCGCGTGAATATGGGCAGAAAATCAGACGAAGTTTTTCAACTTGATCTGATTTCGAGCTCTGTTCGAATCCGTTTTTTGTTCCGTTTTCTCGATTTAATTCATAATTCAAGCCTCCATATATCTAAGTTTTGTTACATCAATTAATCTTTCACATATTCAATCATATAACAAATTAAACTTAGATAAAAAACCAAGGAAAACCAAGTTTGAACAAAATTTCAAACTTGTTCAAGAGTGATCGTTCTTCATCGAAACGAAGAACCGAGCTCTGATACCACTGCTGGGTCACACGGGATCCTAGACCGCCGGTTCAAAACCGTGCTAGGATCTGGTCCGTGGGTTTACGCAGCGGAAATAGTGTTCAAAACGATTTTGAACACCCACGAACCAAACCTTTCGATGAAGAGCTTTCTTGAGAGAAAAACTAACCTTTGATTCACAATCTGGACGCGGTTAGTTGATCACAGCCTAGGTGTTGAAGCAGCCAACACCCTCTTGAGTAGTCCACACCTTAGAATGGATTCCAACACTTGGAATCAAGCTTGCTAAAGCTCAAGAGAACAATTCTCTTGTGTATGAAGTTCAAGAACACCTTCTTGATCACTCTTTCTCTTGGGAGAGTTTTTCTGTGTCTCTCTAACCTTCCAAAGGTCAGAGGAGTCGAGCAATTATGAGTCTCACACGTTCCCCACCTGTTTCCACCAAGAAAAGGGCGAGAAAACGTGATTTCGGATTTGTCAGTGTCTTGGTCCGGGGCTGACCAACTCTTGGTCAGCCGGACCAAGAACACGTGACCAACTTCCTTGCCGATAGTCCGCGATCCGGCGGACCAGAATTTTGGTCCGCCGGACCAGCTGAGCTCCGGACCACGAGATTCAGTCCGCCTGACTTGCTGGTCCGCCGGACCAAGATTTCGGACCGCCGGACCAGTCGAACTCCGAACAAAACTCGATTTGCTCTGTCTGACACTGTCTGGTCCGGGTGACCAATTCTGGTCAGCTCCGGACCAGACAGTGTTTTTCGCCAAGTCAGCCCGTTTCTCCCAAGTCCGTCTGGTCCGGCTGACCAACTCTTGGTCAGCACCGGACCAGACCTTAAAGACAAAGAAAAATCCGATTGTTCTCGTCCGTTTGATCCCGTCCATACACGTCCATCCCATATGTGTGCGACACTTTAGGCTCCTCCGAATACGGCAGTAAACGCGAGATCCAATCTTGCTTTTCAAATCATAAGCGGTCTCTAGCAAGACATTATGATTATCCGTATCGGAAAGAGTTAGATGTGATCTAACCGAAAAGCCAGAGATAGCTCCAACGATGATCCTCTTTGTCTCACGATATCATAATCGAACTTTCAGTTCGAATGCTTTGTCGTATCCCGAGTAGACTGTAAGAGATAGATGACATTCATCTATAGTGTGGCCACACATTTCTACAGTCTCACTCCAACGACGGGCCCAAGCGATATCTCTCTCTTTCGAGAGGGACAAAGTTCCATCTTGACTATCTACTATCCAATGCATGATTCATAATGTACCCGAGCCACGTCTTTATAGTCATCCAGTGAAAGACGACGTTTGACGCAGTCAAAGTACATTACTCGTCATGATGGATACAATAGATATCTCAGGTCTGAGGATCTAAAGTGAACCATCGATGAGATTCAAGTCATGGATTAAATCCAATCGACAATCTCACGCGAGTCATCCAGTCACTTGTTCCAAACAAGTACTCATGACCGTGATCCGTATCCAATACACATGATCATCCATCACGCCTCATGTTAGTCTTAATTCATCATTGTTCCCACAATGACAAGCGACTAAGGAATTTAGGATCGTACATCACGATCCATGGATAATCATTATTTATCAAATATGCAAAATAAATAATAAATAAATAATGTATTCATCCAATAAATACATCGTTTCATACATGGTTCTCATATCGTATGATCATCCTAGAGCATCATATCCATCACATATTTGATTGCTAGTTTACAAGTTTTTATTGTTTCACTTTCTTATTTTTCACTCAATCCACATATTTCCGCCATTACTTTCACTCGCTTGCTTTGATTTAGTTTCGATTAGGGTTTAGATTTAGCAATCAGTCCTTGTGTTCGACCCTGTGTTATGACGATCCGTATCCTTACGATGAGTTGTGAATCAGGTATAAATTCTAGACTCGATACACACGTATCAAGTTTTTGGCGCCGTTGCCGGGGACTGGTTAACCTATTTCTAGGTCCTTATTGATTCTAGATCTTAGCTTGTTTTCTTTTTCTTTTTCTTTTTCTTTTTGTTCTCTTTCTTTCTTTCTTCGGTTTTTTGCGGGTTCACTTGGTTTCGAGTTCTTCTTTTTCTTTGTAATTTGCAGGATTCTAGTGCATGACAAGGAGCTCTACGCGGAAAGAAGACCTAGTCTACGATCCGGAGATTGAGAGTACTTTGAGGGACATCCGAAATCAACAGAGAAGAGAAGCGATGTTGAGGTCAAGCAGTTCGCACGACCATCAACAAGGGCGTACGATTCATGATGAGGAGCATCACGAGAATCAAGAGCACATGAATCCGCTCTACGATCAGCAGACTGAAGGCGAAACTACCTACGTTGCAGAGGAGACTTTGGGTTCATACATTGCGCCGAAGCACACCCAACTTCTATCGTGCATCAACCGACCGCCCGTAGACAGTTTCGAGCTACCGCCACAGTGCATCACAATGTTCAGCCAGACAAGTTTCAGAGGGCGAACCGCCATATGTAGCTCCTCCACCTTATGTACCATTCGTTCCTTTCCCTTCTCGATTGAAGAAGTATACAGAGGATACACAGTGGTTTAGATTTGTTGATATGCTTCGGAAGTTAGAGGTTAAGATGCCTTCCTATGAGACGATACTTCAGATCCCTTCTTATGCGAAATTTTTGAAAGATATTCTGACTAAGAAGAGGGTGATCGGGAAAGAGACAGTAGCCTTGAGCACCGAGGTGAGTGCTGCGATTCTGCAGCATGAGCTACCACGGAAGAGATCAGACCCAGGAAGTTTCTCGATTCCTTGCAAGATCGGGAACATTGAGATTGACCGTGCGTTGTGCGATCTAGGCGCTAGTGTGAGCTTGCTTCCGTTGTCCATCTATAAGAAGCTCAACCTTAGAGATCTTAAGCCGACGAGGATGGCACTACAATTAGCGGATAGATCCGTCAAATATCCCGTATGTATTCTCGAGGACGTTCCTTTGAAAGTCGGGGACTATTACGTTCCCGTTGATTTTGTTGTCTTAGATATGGATGAAGACTCAAAGATACCAATCATTTTGGGCCAACCGTTTCTGAATACGGCCGATGCGGTAGTACACGTCCGAGCTGGTCGTCTTACTATGAAGATAGGTGACGAGACTATTGAATTGACCTTAGATCATAACATGAAGCAGTCGTCCACCACCGATTCAGCGTGCTACGTCGATGTGCACGAAATCTTGACTCAGGAAGTACTCGATCAATTCCGAGACATTGATCCACTTGAAATATCCCTCCTAGCATTGAATGAGAGTATAGACAACAATTGAGAGGATATTCGGGAGCTTACACAAGTATTAAATGATGGAACGGACGGAAAAATCGAGTTTCAGAGTTCTGACTCGGTCGAGTCAAGTATTGACTCGGACCAAGTCAATTCGCGGAGAGATTTTGAAGCTCTGTTAGCTTCTAACTCGGTGTTACAAACTTCTGACTCGATCAAGTCAAGTATTGACTTGGCCCGAGTCAATTCGTGAGAAGACGCTGAAACTCTGTTAGCTTCTGACCCGGTGTGGCAACGTTCTGACTCGACCGAGTCACATATTGACTCGGACCGAGTCAACTCCTTGGAAGTTGCGGAACACGTTATAGCCTCTGACTCGATGTGCACCCGTATTGATTCGACCTCTTTCATATTCTAACTCGGACCGAGTCAGTTCTCTGAGCAAAGTCGAGCCACTTAGCGTCGAAATTGAGCCAGTCCGGAACATCTCCGAACCCTCCATGATGACCACCCTAGATGTTGCAGAGTCCACAGAGCCACCACTTCACACGGGGAAGCAGAATAAAGGGGATTGGAGTCTAGAGAACGCCCCGAAGGTGAAACTGAAGCCCATACCTCAAGGGCTTAGGACAAAGGAACATACACACACGGATAGGAACACAAGACCAACATTAGAGAGAGGTACGTATCCCACTCATAATCTATATCCGTGTTTAAACCCTCCATTACAGGTCGTCAAGTAGGGGTAATGAGCAAGAGAGGATCGAAATGAGCAAAATCATCGCTCAATCATCCACAAGATCCACCTCTTTCACAAGTTTGGAAACCCAAGGAGGATAGAAGGCTCAAGCATCCACGAGGCCCAAAAGATGCGCTTAACGCTCAACATCTAGGGTGGCGAAAGATCGATTATCTTTGCCTCTCAGACCCTCCCATCATTTGAACAAGATAGGTCGAGCTAATGACGTTAAACAAACGCTTCTTGGAAGGCAACCCGAGCATTAGATAACATTTCTTTTTCTTTGTAGCATAGGTAGTAGAAACCATGATTGTATTTTGGATCCTTCGGAATGCATTGCTATTACTATACTTTTTTTTTCGGATAACGTTTGTTGTTCTATGAGCGTTTAATCGGTACATGAGAGATGAGCATCGACTTCCGAGAGACAACGTTGGATAAGTTCCAATTCACAGAGTGTGTGAGAACTCTTGCGTTTGATGTGAGTTAACTTCATTGCGAACGAACGAATTTCGCAGAGCTAAGCCTTCTCTACCCCTCTTATATGGTTCTTTCCACATGTTGTTTTCGATTCTACTTTTCCGGGCGAGAGTCTACACCGTGGACGGTGTATGATTCAAGTCTGGGGGGTGGATAGTGTAGAAATTTGCGGAATGATAATTTTATTAATAATCAGAATAACATATAAATAGATGAGAGTCTTACATTGAATAAGTAAAATAGACATAATAATAAATATTTCTAAATATATATTTTCCGGATTTGATAAGATCTCCAATATACGATATATCTTGTAATATTCTTCAAGATCCGGTAGATCTCAACATCCCCCTTCAAGTTGGAGCGTGCAGATCATGAAACACCAAACTTGCAGAAAAGATGATCAAACGCATGTCGCTTGAACCATATCACCTTGGAATTTTTGTCAATAGAAGATATAATTGAAAAAAAATCAGACAAACGACTGCGCTGCAACTTCGTTCGATAATAACAAAAAAAAAAGACGACAATCGCGGTGCGAAAAAAAGAGTCTCAGGAATAACTCTGATTCATCCGAGATTGAAAGGCAACTACGCGAAAGTGTTTAGTGACACCAAATTTTTTTTTGCAAGAATAAGGTGATTGGCGGCTATACGAATAATCTTTAGAAACATTTGGGATTATGAGAGAAAAAACAAAGATAAAAACAAAATGACTCTCTTATTCTTAAAAAAAAAAGCAAAATGATATTACCACTGGATCGGTTTATCATCATCTTCATCTTCACTCTCATTATCAATCATCTTTTTTTTTTAAAGAACAACTATTTAGAAAAGAACCAGAAGCTCTGATACCATGTAGAAATTTGCGGAATGATAATTTTATTGATAATCAGAATAACATATAAATAGATGAGAGTCTTACGTTGAATAAGTAAAATAAGCATAATAATAAATATTTCTAAATATATATTTTTCAGATTTGATAAGATCTCCAATATACGATATATCTCGTAATATTCTTCAACATCCGGTATATCTTAACATAGATCCTTCATAAATTCATGTCTATCTACTTAGGATTGCATTTAGTCTAGGTACATTTTATCATAGCATATAGACTTAGGAACATTTTTCATTTTTGCATATCACTTTGCATTAGTTGCATTTACACGTTTTCCTTTTTATTTTTTCATATAGATGATTTTTGTTAGGTTTGCATGATTGCATTCGATCATATAGATTTAGGATCATACAGGTTCACGTGCATACCTTGAACACCCGTTTTGAACATCATTTGGAGGATTTGTGGGATGATAGAGTAGAAATATTTTGATGATCTAGTGACTTTGCAGAGCGTAGTTAAACTGTGTCGAATTGGTAGTTCTCCAGTCTTTCTATATATAGTGTGTGGGATGGGGTTGTTATTTGGAACCTACAGAGTTGAAACGACTATATCTAGGTTATATGTTTCGTTTAGAACCTTTTCCGAGTCTTGCAGGTCAATGAAATCTAGTTCAACAAATGCCTTGGGAAAATAAAGCATCTCGACACTCCGTGTCAAAAATCTCATCAACGAGAATCGTTCGAGGACATGAGTGCATCGATCGATGGTTCGGGTTTAAGTTTTGGGTCGGACATCGTATTCAAAAAAAAAGAAAAGGAAAGAAAAAAAAATTCTGATGTCCTTCAACTTTAACGTCCTAGGAACCCGAGATGCTAACACTTGATAGAAAGATCTTACAAAAAGATAAAAATCCAGGTATGTAGTAGAATTTAGACCGAAGAGGCTAAGCTGAGATAAAGATAGGTTCGGAAATGGGCTTGGTGAGTCCTAGAGATTCTAATGGGTTCTAGGTGGCAATAAAAATCACATGGCTAGGTAGATTAGTCTTTGGTAAAAGATCATAGTAGACCGGTTTAGACACGGTTCTTAGGAAGCTAGCATCGGAGGGATGTTTCGCTTTATAATCTTATGATGACGCTATTCGTGTTCATCACTCCCTGTTTTGCAGATTTTATTCCTTCGTTCCTTACTCGAGGACGAGCAAAGGTTTAAGTCTGGGGGAATTTGATAACTCTTATTTCTCTCTATATTTTCAGGACGTTTTTATGGGATTTATACGAGGATCATGTATATTTGTAGGCGCATTGGGCTACGAAACTCGGTTTGGTTGTGTTTCTATTGGATTACAGGTCTTGGACATGATTTGGACCGAAACGAGAGTGATTTGGAGCTAAAAGGATGAAATACGTCAAAGACTGCGTGTATTGACTCGGTCCGAGTCAACTGTGCACAGTAGGCCGAGTCAAAACGTTGAAGATAGCTCATTCCAAACCTGTTACAAAGAATGCCAGAGTCCGAACTTTGGGCTGGGCCGAATTTGTTTGGGTCACATTTTGACTCGACCGAGTCAGAGTTTTGACTCGGTCCGAGTCAAAACCCAGAAAAACCCTACTTCAAATTTTTCAGAGTTTGAACGGGAAGAGGACTCCGGGAGCGCCACCTAGGGTTGATAAAAGAGACCTACAGATGTCCAAGAGGGATATACAGACTTTGGAGAGTTGAGGGGAGAGAAATAAGAGTCTACGGGATTTCGGGAAGAAGAAGGAGAGCTGGAACGTGAAGATTGCATCGCTTTCGACATGAGCCTTTCTTCTCCCTCTTTTCCTTTTGTTTCTGGTTTTATTCTCTGTTTTTCCATGAACCGTGAGTAGATCCACGGTTGTGGGTTAGCGATTTGTTAGTGTTTTGGGTATGTTTGAACCTTAACTTGGTTGCGATTTTTTGATTTGTTTCGATTTTATCGATTTGCGCTTTATGTCAATTGATGTTTGCTGACCCCTTGATCAGTTGTTTTAGATTCTGAACTACATAGGAATATGGGTTTAGTTTCGGATCAAAATCGATAGAATAGATCGTATTATTCGCATAGGAATATGGTTTGATCGATCTAGGGTTGATGATAGCGTTCTTCATACATCTAGTTTGATAAATCACATAGGGATATGGATTTAGAGAACTTTAGATAGTGAGTTATATGTCCGGAGGTGATTTCTCTATCTTTGTTGCTTGACGATTCCCGAATACAAATCAATATCGTAATTCTCGCATGCTTAACATATACCCATACACGCGAATACGGTCCCGACACCCACGGTCATATTTGATTGCTAGTTTATAAGTTTTTATTGCTTCGCTTTCTTATTTTTCCCTCAATCCACATATTTCCGCCATTACTTTCACTCGCTTCCTTTGATTTAGTTTCGATTAGGGTTTAGATTTACCAACCAGTCCTTGTGTTCGACCCCGTGTTACGACGATCCGTATCCTTGCGGTGAGTTGTGAATCGAGTATAAATTCTAAACTCGATGGACACGTATCACATACCGTGGATTTGGTTTGCGGATGTTGGCCTTCAAACGCGTCTACACTAGGTGAACATTTTGAGTATCTAAGACGACAAGAACTGGAGACAACGAAACCACGGGTGGCTCTGTAGCTGCCGAGACCGTAGACGACAACATGGAAGGATCCTGCAAGAGGGCTGAGTAGAGGCCGAAGAATCGAGTGGCAGACAAACAGAAGAGATAGGTGCACTGACATGCAGGCTCGGATTCAAGGACAGGAGAAGGACGAGAAGAAGATAACTCGGAGAAGGGAAAGACATGTTCAACGAACTTAACATGTCGAGACACATAGATGTTGGTTTAGTGCTCTATGATGTACTGTTCACGAGCTTATTTAGATACATTTTGATGTATTGACATTTCTATAAGTTTATGAAAGTGTTTGATTCATTACGTGTTTAGCATACTTAAATATGTTATGAAATCCATGTATCGTTATGAACGAGACTAAACTCTCTGGTCTTATGTCATTATGGGAATAATGACGTAATAAGACTAGTATGATGTGTGATTGATGATCATAGAGATGATCATAGGTATTGGATACGATCACAATCATAGGTATTCGTTAGACAACGGAATACTGGATTGATCCGCGAGATTGTCACATGGACTAGAGTCATGACTTGTATGACACCCGTATCCCGATTCCCGTCACATGATGTGTCACATGGACGAAAAACAAATAAAATAATACAAACCAAAAATACGGGAATCTTAAAACTTTTTAATATCAAACACGCAGCGGAATTTAACAGCATTTAAGTCTTAAACACACATGTCCGAATTGAAAAGATACAAACATACAAACATGGAAATCGTATCCATTGTTCAAATCACACAAATAAGGAAAACTCCATACACGATGCTGTCTTTTCGAAGTCTTCGTCACCCCAAACGTGCTACTCGTGCTCCTCGTGATCTGAAAAAGGTAAAACCACGAGGGCTAAGCACAACTGCTTAGTGAATGATCCGGGTTGGATCCGGTAAACCCGTTCCCAGCAAGAACGGTATTAAAACGATAAAACACAAGTTATAATATTCAATATTCAACACGCGTACATATCATAATAAAACATCATCGCATCAATTCCCGTATGGCTTCACACCATTGGGTCAGCCATAAACCCTGGTCACTTCTCATGACCAGGGGCGCCTCTCACGCCCGTCACATCTCATGACGTTGGCCGTTGTTTCGTGCAATCAAGTTGATGGGTCGCACGGGAACCTCGAGCACCGGTTCACAACCGGTCTCGGGTCTGGTCCGCGGGTTTACGCAGCGGAAATAGCGTTCAAAACGATTTTGAACACCCACGGACCAAGCCTTTCGATGAAGAGCTTTCTTGAGAGAAAAACTAACCTTTGATTCACAATTTTGGACGAGGTTAGTTGATCACAGCCTAGGTGTTGAAGCAGCCAACACCCTCTTGAGTAGTCCACACCTTGGAATGGATTCCAACACTTGGAATCAAGCTTGCTAGAGCTCAAGAGAACAATTCTCCTGTGTATGGAGTTCAAGAACACCTTCTTGATCACTCTTTCTCTTGGGAGAGTTTTTCTGTGTCTCTCTAACCTTCCAAAGGTCAGAGGAGTCGAGCCTAATGAGTCTCACACGTTTCCCACCTGTTTCCACCAAGAAAAGGGCGAGAAAACGTGATTTCGGATTTGTCAGTGTCTTGGTCCGGGGCTGACCAACTCTTGGTCAGCCGGACCAAGAACACGTGACCAAACCTTTGCCGACAGTCCGCGATCCGGCGGACCAGAATCTTGGTCCGCCGGACCAGACGAGCTCCGGACCGCAAGATTCAGTCCGCCTGACTTTCTGGTCCGCCGGACCAAGGTTTCGGTCCGCCGGACCAGTCGAACTCCGAACAAAACGCGCGTCGCTCCAATTAACACAGTCTGGTCCGGCTGACCAGTTCTGGTCAGCTCCGGACCAGACAGTGTTTTTCGCCAAGTCAGCCCGTTTCTCCCAAGTCCGTCTGGTTCGGCTGACCAACTCTTGGTCAGCTCCGGACCAGACCTCAAAAACAAAGAAAAATTCGATTTTTTTTCGTCCGTTTGATCCCGTTCATACACGTCCATCCCATATGTGTGTGACCCTTTAGGCTCCTCCGAATACGGCAGTAAACACGAGATCCAATCTCGCTTTACAAATCATAAGCGGTCTCTAGCAAGACATTATGATTACCCGTATCAGAAAGAGTTAGATGTGATCTAACCAAAAGCCAGAGATAGCTCAAACGATGATCCTCTTTGTCTCACGATATCAACATCGAACTCATAGTTCGAATGCTTTGTCGTACCCCGAGTAGACTGTAAGAGATAGATGACATTCATCTATGGTGCGGCCGCACATTTCTACAGTCTTACTCCTACGACAGGCCCAAGCGATATCTCTCTCTTTCGAGAGGGACAAAGTTCCATCTTGACTATCTACTATCCAATGCATGATTCGTAATGTACCCGAGCCACGTCTTTATAGTCATCCGGTTAAAGACGACGTTTGACGCAGTCAAAGTACATTACTCGTCATGATGGATACAATAGATATCTCAGGTCTGAGGATC
>NW_010968113.1:227485-230061 GCF_000463585.1 Tarenaya hassleriana | reverse complement strand
ACATTTTCACAAATGTGTGAGGCACATCCGGTATCTAATACCCAGGATGAAGAAGTGAATACGTTAGCTTCGATAACGTAAATACCTGAAGTAGAAGCTTCAGCAAGCTTCTTCTTCTTCAGATCTTCCAAGAAGAGTTTGCAATTCCTTTTCCAATGACCAATTTCATGGCAGAAATGGCACTCTCCTTTCTCAGGTTTAGGCTTGGCGTTGTTGGCAACATTTGCCCCACTTGCCTTGCCTTTGCCTTTTCCCTTGGAACGCTTCCGCTTTTTCGAACTCTTCGAAATAACGAGCACGTTCTTCTCGACCTTAAGGCTCGTCTCGGCCGTTTTCAGCATCCCATGCAGTTCGGTCAAGGTCTTATCCATGCCATGCATATGATAGCTCATAATGAACTGATCGTAGCAGTCTGGAAGAGACTGGAGCACAAGGTCAGCAGCCAACTCCCTGTCGATCCTCAAGCCATAACGCTCGAGTTCTTCAAGATGACCCTTCATCTTAAGAACATGAGCGCTAACCGATTGCCCTGTCGTCATACGACATGCAAGCAGGTTCTTCAACGTGTTGTATTTCTCAACACGCGCATGCTCTTGGAACATAGTCTTCAACTGCTCGAGCAGATCAAAGGCATTGACGCCCTCAAACTGTCGCTGCAGTTCAGGAGACATTGTCCCGGGCATGAGGCAAGAGACCTCCAGGTCATCGTTCTGATGCTTCAACCAAGCATCACGAACGGCTCTCGCGGCGTTGGCCGGGGCTCAGCAGAAAGGACCCCTTCCAGGACGTACATCTTCTTCTCGTTCCTGAGAACAATTCTCAAGGTCCGATACCAGTCCAAGAAGTTCGTCCCAGTCAGTTTATCCTTCTCAAGGATAGATCGCAATGACACGGTTGGTACACTACCACCTGTCGCCATGTCCTACAGAGATAAACAGAACAACACAATAGACAATATCAATTAGTACAATACTAATCATAGCAAAACTATTACGGATGACATGATGCAAATATGAGATAACTCCCACTAAGAAAAATAACCCTCTAGTAATTTTCTTAGCAGGCTAAGATCCATATTTCATATAGACTTGAGTCAGCTTTGGCATGACGCTCAAGCCTATGCTATTTAGGTAGACATCCAATGTCAATCACATCCAATGTGACTCTTAGATCGTTTATGGGAAAATAGTATTATCATACTATTGCATATTTCTATTCCCATCTATACCGTTAGGTCCAAGTCCAACTTGATAACCCAACTCAAGCCGAACCATTTTCGAACATATGAGAACCACCATTTCTCCATCTTGTCTCACAAAGATTGTCTGGTATTTTTCTTAGTGGGAGTTATCTCATATTTGCATCAAGTCATCCGTAATAGTTTTAACTATAATTAGTATTGTACTAATCGATATTACATATTGTGTTGTTCTGTTCATCTCTGTAGGACATGGCGACAGGTGGTAGTGTACCAACCGTGTCATTGCGATCTATCCTTGAGAAGGATAAGCTGACTGGGACGAACTTCTTGGACTGGTATCAGACCTTGAGAATTGTTCTCAGGAACGAGAAGAAGATGTACGTCCTGGAAGGGGCTCTTCCCGATGAGCCCCCGGCCAACGCCGCGAGAGCCGTTCGTGATGCTTGGTTGAAGCATCAGAACGACGACCTGGAGGTCTCTTGCCTCATGCTCGGGACAATGTCTCCTGAACTGCAGCGACAGTTTGAGGGCGTCAACGCCTTTGATCTGCTCGAGCAGTTGAAGACTATGTTCCAAGAGCATGCGCGTGTTGAGAAATACAACACGTTGAAGAACCTGCTTGCATGCCGTATGACGGTAGGGCAATCGGTTAGCGCTCATGTTCTTAAGAGATGAAGGGTCATCTTGAAGAACTTGAGCGTTATAGCTTGAGGATCGACAGGGAGTTGGCTGCTGACCTTGTGCTCCAGTCTCTTCCAGACTGCTATGATCAGTTCATTATGAGCTATCATATGCATGGCATGGATAAGACCTTGACCGAACTGCATGGGATGCTGAAAACGGCCGAGACGAGCCTTAAGGTCGAGAAGAACGTGCTCGTTATTTCGAAGAGTTCGAAAAAGCGGAAGCGTTCCAAGGGAAAAGGCAAAGGCAAGGCAAGTGGGGCAAATGTTGCCAACAACGCCAAGCCTAAACCTGAGAAAGGAGAGTGCCATTTCTGCCATGAAATTGGTCATTGGAAAAGGAATTGCAAACTCTTCTTGGAAGATCTGAAGAAGAAGAAGCTTGCTGAAGCTTCTACTTCAGGTATTTACGTTATCGAAGCTAACGTATTCACTTCTTCATCCTGGGTATTAGATACCGGATGTGCCTCACACATTTGTGAAAATGTGCAGGGTCTCAGAAGAAGTAGGACGTTGGCTCGAGGTGAAGTGGATCTACGCGTCGGGAATGGAGCAAAGGTTGCTGCATTAGCTGTCGGCGTTTATGATTTATCTTTACCGTCTGGACTGGTTATAGAACTGAGTAATTGTTACTTTGTGCCTGCTATAAGAAGAAACATCATTTCTATTTCATGTTTGGATTTGGATGGTTT
>NW_010968113.1:226971-227348 GCF_000463585.1 Tarenaya hassleriana | reverse complement strand
AGAAACTCCTCTCCGAAGGATTTCTGGATTCTTTCGATTATGAATCGATTGAAGCATGCGACTCTTGCTTGATGGGTAAAATGGCAAAGTCTCCTTTTAGTGGAAAAGGAGAACGGGCGTTGGAGCTATTGGACCTAATACATAGCGATGTATGTGGGCTCATGAGCTTTCCCGCTAGAGGAGGTTATTTGTATTTCGTCACATTTACTATTGATTTCAGTAGATTTGGTTATGTCTATTTGATGAGACATAAATCTGAAACTCTTGAAATGTTCAAGACTTTCAGAAACGAAGTACAAAACCAACTTGGCAAGACTATTAAGTCATTGCGATCGGATCGCGGTGGCGAATATATGAGCCAAGAGTTCACTGACTAT
>NW_010968113.1:217546-226368 GCF_000463585.1 Tarenaya hassleriana | reverse complement strand
CTCTAGCGGGTAAGCTCATGGGCCCACATACATCGCTATGTATCAGGTCCAACAGCTCTAACGCCCGTTCTCCTTTTCCACTAAAAGGAGACTTTGCCATTTTACCCATCAAACAAGATTCGCATGCTTCAATCGATTCATAATCGAAAGAATCCAGAAATCCCTCGGAGAGGAGTTTCTGTTTCTCGTGACTGGTAATGATGAACTCATGTTATTGGAACATGACGAGCCTACATCATATCCAGAGGCTATGGCGAGTTCCGACTCTGAGAAATGGCACGAGGCTATGAAGTCTGAGATGCAATCCATGTACGACAACAAAGTATGGACTTTGGTCGACGCATCCGAAGGGGTAAAACCCATAGGATGTAAGTGGGTTTTCAAGATGAAAACCGACATGGATGGCAACGTGCATACCTATAAGGCACGATTGGTGGCGAAAGGGTTTCGGCAAATTCATGGTATTGACTATGATGAAACCTTCTCGCCCGTCGTGATGCTTAAATCCATTAGGATTCTTCTTGCCATAGCTGCATATTATGACTATGAGATATGGCAAATGGATGTCAAGACTGCGTTCCTTAACGGGAACCTACTCGAGGATGTGTATATGATACAACCCGAGGGTTTTGTCGATCCAGAGAGTCCGGGGAAGGTGTGCAAGCTTCAGAGGTCCATTTATGGACTGAAGCAGGCTTCAAGAAGCTGGAATCTTCGATTTGATGAGACAATCAAACAGTTTGGTTTCTCTCAAAACGAAGATGAGCCATGTGTTTACAAGAAGGCTAGTGGGAGCACAGTTGTTTTCCTGGTGCTGTACGTGGATGATATCCTGCTCATAGGAAACGATGTTCCTACCTTGCAAGACGTTAAGTCTTGGCTAGGAACACAGTTCTCTATGAAGGACTTAGGAGAAGCAGCCTATGTCTTAGGCATCAAGATCTATAGAGATAGATCTCGAAAGCTTCTTGCCCTAAGCCAGAGTACATACATCGATAAAGTTCTGAATCGGTTCAGAATGCAAGAGTCAAAGAGAGGACTCTTGCCGATGTGTCATGGTGTTGTTCTCAGCAAGACTCAGTGTCCCAAGACACGTGATGAGCGAGAACGTATGGATAGGATCCCATATGCCTCGGCAATAGGATCTATCATGTATGCCATGTTATGTACTAGGCCGGATGTATCGTACGCGTTAAGCATTACGAGCAGATACCAGTCGGATCCAGGAGAGTCACACTGGATCGCGGTCAAGAATATCCTTAAGTACTTGAGAAGGACTAAGGATTTATTCTTGATATATGGTGGATTGGAAGATGAGCTCGCTGTAAAGGGTTACACCGATGCTAGTTTCCAATCGGACCAAGATGACTACAGATCGCAATCAGGCTACGTCTTCTGCTTAAATGGAGGCGATGTTAGTTGGAAGAGTTCCAAACAGGCCACCATAGCAGATTCTACTACAGAGGCTGAGTACATTGCCGCATCGGATGCTGCGAAGGAAGCTGTTTGGATCAGGAAGTTTTTGGGTGACCTGGGCGTCGTTCCTAGCGTTGTGAACCCCATTGCGTTATACTGTGATAACAATGGGGCGATAGCACAAGCTAAGGAACTCAAGTCACACCAACGATCCAAACACATTCTCAGACGGTTTCACCTTATAAGGGAAATCGTAGACAGAGGCGATGTACACATATGCAAGATATCGACGGATGACAACGTAGCCGATCCCTTGACGAAGCCTCTCCCTTCGTCAAAGCATGAGGGTCATGTTCGGGGAATGGGACTTAGATGCATTGTAGATCATACTTAGAGCAAGTGGGAGACTGAAGGATGTAATGCTCTAGGATGATCATACGATATGAGAACTATGTATGATACGATGTATTTATTAGATGAATACATTATTTATTCATTATTTATTTTGCATATTTGATAAATAATGATTATCCATGGATCGTAATGTACGATCCTAAATTCCTTAGTCGTTTGTCATTGTGGGAACAATGATGAAATAAGACTAACATGAGGCGTGATGGATGATCATAATGATGATCATGTGTATTGGATACGGATCACGGTCATGAGTACTTGTTTGGAACAAGTGACTGGATGACTCGCGTGAGATTGTCTATTGGATATAATCCATGACTTGAATCTCACTTGATGGTTCGCCTTAGATCCTCAGACCTGAGATATCTATTGTATCCATCATGACGAGCAATGTACTTTGACTGCGTCAAACGTCATCTCGGATGACTATAAAGACGGGGCTCGGGTATATTACGAATCATGCATTGGATAGTAGATAGTCAAGATGGAACTTTGTCCCTCTCGAAAGAGAGAGATATCGCTTGGACCCGTCGTAGGAGTGAGAATGTAGAAATGTGTGGCCACACTATAGATGAATGTCATCTATCTCTTACAGTCTTCTCGGAATACGACAAAGCATTCGAACTATGAGTTCGATTATGATATCGTGAGACAAAGAGGATCATCGTTGGAGCTATCTCTGGCTTTTCGGTTAGATCACATCTAACTCTTTCCGATACGGGTAATCATAATGTCTTGCTAGAGACCGCTTATGATTTGTAAAGCGAGATTGGATCTCGCGTTTACTGCCGTATTCGGAGGAGCCTAAAGGGTCACACACATATGGGATGGACGTGTATGTACGGGAGCGAACGGACGAGAAAAATCGGATTTTTCTCCGTTATTGAAGTCTGGTCCGGAGCTGACCAAGAGTTGGTTAGCCCCGGACCAAACGGACTTGGACAGGCGGACTTGTTGACCGAAATACTCCCTGGTCCGGAGCTGACCAAGAGTTGGTCAGCCCCGGACCAGAAGGCTTGGTCCGGCGGACCGAATCCTGGTCCGCCGGATCGCGAGCGTTTTCGAGTGTCGGCAAGTCACTGTGCTTGGTCCGGCTGACCAAGAGTTGGTCAGCTCCGGACCAAGCTTCTGACCAGTCAACTCTGCGTGTTTTTACACGTCTAGTCCGGCGGACCAACTCCTGGTCCGGCGGACCGGACGTCTGAAAACATCAAATTGCGAAAATCTCGGCTTTTCTTGGTGGGGACGCGTGGGGAATGATTGGGATCATTATTAACCCGTCCGCTTGGTCCGGCTGACCAAGAGTTGGTCAGCTCCGGACCAAGCTTCTGACCAGTCAACTCTGCGTGTTTTTACACGTCTAGTCCGGCGGACCAACTCCTGGTCCGGCGGACCGGACGTCTGAAAACATCAAATTGCGAAAATCTCGGCTTTTCTTGGTGGGGACGCGTGGGGAATGATTGGGATCATTATTAACCCGTCCCTTAACCTCCAGAAGAGCCAAGACTGCTCTGCAACTCTCCCAAACTCAAGAAATCGTTCTTGAGATCATACACAAGAGATTTGATCTCTTCAAGCTCTAGCAAGCAAGTTTCCAAGTGTTGGAAACCATCCCAAGGGTGTGGACTGCTCAAGAGGGTGTTGGCTCATTCAACACCTCTGCTGTGATCTTCAACCAACCTTCAGATTCAGAATCAAAAGGTTAGTTCTACTCTCCAAGAGGTTCTTCACCGAAACCATGGTCCGTGGGTGGTTCAAAATTGTTTTGAACGCCAATTCCGCTGCGCAAGCCCGCGGACCAGACCCGAGACCGGTTGTGAACCGTTGCTCGAGGTTCCCGTGCGACCCATCATATTCTCACGTCAATTTCGCCGTGGGTCTTCTTTCGGAACTTGCTGCATCAACAATTTAGCACGAACAATCTAAGTCGGATAGCCACAACAGTGGGTAAACCTCCGTCTCCACACTCTTTCTTTTGGGAGAGTTTTTCTGTGTCTCTCTAACCTTCCAAAGGTCAGAGGAGTCGAGCCTAATGAGTCTCACACGTTTCCCACCTGTTTCCACCAAGAAAAGGGCGAGAAAACGTGATTTCGGATTTGTCAGTGTCTTGGTCCGGGGCTGACCAACTCTTGGTCGGTCGGACCAAGAACACGTGACCAAACCCTTGCCGACAGTCCGCGATCCGGCGGACCAGAATCTTGGTCCGCCGGACCAGACGAGCTCCGGACCGCGACCAGCCGAGCTCCGGACCGCAAGATTCAGTCCGCCTGACTTTCTAGTCCGCCGGACCAAGGTTTCGGTCCGCCGGACCAGTCGAACTCTGAACAAAAACGCGAGTTGCTCCGTTTAACACAGTCTGGTCCGGCTGACCAGATCTGGTCAGCTCCGGACCAGACAGTGTTTTTCGCCAAGTCAGCCCGTTTCTCCCAAGTCCGTCTGGTCCGGCTGACCAACTCTTGGTCAGCTCCGGACCAGACCTCAAAAACAAAGAAAAATCCGATTTTTTTTCGTCCGTTTGATCCCGTTCATACACGTCCATCCCATATGTGTGTGACCCTTTAGGCTCCTCGGAATACGGCAGTAAACACGAGATCCAATCTCGCTTTACAAATCATAAGCGGTCTCTAGTAAGACATTATGATTACCCGTATCGGAAAGAGTTAGATGTGATCTAACCAAAAGCCAGAGATAGCTCAAACGATGATCCTCTTTGTCTCACGATATCATAACCGAACTCATAGTTCGAATGCTTTGTCGTACCCCGAGTAGACTGTAAGAGATAGATGACATTCATCTATGGTGCGGCCGCACATTTCTACAGTCCTACTCCTACGACGGGCCCAAGCGATATCTCTCTCTTTCGAGAGGGACAAAGTTCCATCTTGACTATCTACTATCCAATGCATGATTCGTAATGTCCCCGAGCCACGCCTTTATAGTCATCCGGTTAAAGATGACGTTTGACGCAGTCAAAGTACATTGCTCGTCATGATGGATACAATAGATATCTCAGGTCTGAGGATCTAAGGCGAACCATCAAGTGAGATTCAAGTCATGGATTAAATCCAATCGACATCTCACACGAGTCATCCAGTCACTTGTTCCAAACAAGTACTCATGACCGTGATCCGTATCCAATACACATGATCATCATTATGATCATCCATCACGCCTCATGTTAGTCTTATTTCATCATTGTTCCCACAATGACAAACGACTAAGGAATTTAGGATCGTACATTACGATCCATGGATAATCATTATTTATCAACATCGTTTCATACATGGTTCTCATATCGTATGATCATTCTAGAGCATCATATCCATCACAAGTCTCGTATGGCATCGCACCATAGGGTTAGCCGTAAACCCTAGTCACTTCGCATGACTAGGAGCGCCTCTCACGCCCGTCACATCTCATGACGTTGGTCGTTGCTTCGCGCAACAATAAAATGTAATCCACGCGCACGTCACTTCTCGTGACCCATCGGAGAATAAAACTCAAACAACATACAACGATTCTCTCGGTATGTGTCGCACATCTCACCACATATTTAATTTATTAATTTACTCTAATTCTTCCCTTTTTTTTCATTTCTGTCATGTTCCACCTCGTTCTTCACATAGTTGGTCGATTCCTAGGTTTATATTTCATCCCGGGGTCTTTTTGGCTCAATTTCATCACTTTCTGGACTGAACCGGTCGTTCCGGACATTCCCGGGGTCTAGACCGATCGTTCCTGGTCATTTCGGACATTTTTGGTGTTTTCTGGGTCTGGACCGGTCGGTCCAAGAAATTTCGGACCGTTCCGGCATTTTCAGGGTCTAGACCGGTCGGTCCAGAGCCTGGAGACAGATCGCGTTTTCGCGATTTTCGTCCCCGATTCTGGTCCGACTTCGTTGGCTCATAACTTGCTCATTTCTTATCCAAATTGAGTGACGTTTGTTTCTATGTGCTCCTTGAAATGTCCTCTTTTGATTCCAATTAACAATTCTTTCAATTATCACATCTATTTTCTGGGTAATGGCCCGAAAGTTTCGGACTCAGCATGCTTCTGCGTTTTTCTCTGCAATTTTGCAGTGTTTCTCCAATTTTTAACCTTTCATATCTTGCTCGTTTCTTCACCAAATCGAGTGCCGTTTGTTTCTATGTGTTCGTTGCAACTTCCGCTTTCTAATCATGCCCAGGTTTCATCGAATTAACACCATAAAAACGATGAAAATGAGCTCACACAGAGGCAACTCGAGCCACTCACCTTGCTCAGATTCGGATCTGAGTTTTGGCCGGATTTGATGGCGTTTTTCGGCGAATCCGATGACGGCGACCCTGCTAGACCTTCTGAGGCTGGTTCTCTTTGCGTCCACGAGCTCCTTTTCCCGTTCCTTCCTCTCTTTCCCCTTCCTCTCCTCTCTTTTCTCTCTTCCTTTCCTCTGCAATTTTTTTGAACAACAATGGCTGACTTGCCCTCTTCTGGGGAGTTTTTAGAGAGGAAGGATGAGCTTTTGCGCACAGGGAAGGGTTGGGAAATGAGCTGACGTCTCCCCCTACGGCTGGGGTCAGGTAGGCGGCTATTAGACTCCTTTTGACGCATGCATGTCGCGTCCGATAATGCAAGTTCGGCAGATATTTTCTCCGCCTGGACTGATCGGTCTAGACTTTTTTTTTTTTTCTGGATCGGCCTCTTTTTTTTTTGTCCAGACCGGTCGGTCTTCGTTCTAGAACGATCGATCTAGACATATTTTTTTCCTTTTGTTTGTCGTTTTTCTCGTCTCGTTCGCTCGGGGTGGTTTTCCGGGCCTTTTCTCAACACTTTGTGGTCCCTATCTTAAGGTTTAGTACCCGTTTATTTAATTATTCTTCTATGATTTTAATTAAATATCCCAAATTGGATTCGGGTTATTACAACTTGAATCTCATATTACGGTTCCATGATTGGATCCTTAGACCTGAGATATCTACGGAATCCAACATGAGGAGTTGCGTGCTTTGAATACGTCAAACGTCTTGCGTAACAGGAGGGTTATAAAAGTGTGTATCAGGTACGAAACGAATCATGTACTAGATTGTAGAAAGTCAAGACGGGATTTGTACCTCTCGTAAAAGAGAGAGATATCGCTGCGCCCCTCGTGTGAGTGACACTGCGGAAATGTATGACCGCACTATAGACGAACGTTGTCTATTTCAGACAGTCGAACTCAGTGAACGAGAAAACAGTCGAATCAGATAAGGTGGCTTGTCCATGCCTTATGTTCGACGTATGATATCGTGATACAAAAGGATCATCAGCCGGAATCATCTCTGGCGTTTGTAAAGATCACGAACAAACTCTATTCGAGATAGGTAGTCATAGTTGTGACACCCGTATCCCGCTTCCCGTGAACAGGATGCGCCACATGGACAAAAATTAATAACATAATACCCAAACCAAAATACGAGAAATTAAAAACATGTTTAAATGTAAATACGCAGCGGAAATACATGTGCGACGATAGTCGCAAAACCAACACATGTCCGAATAGTAAATAATACACCGTACAAAATATGGGAATACAATTCCCGTAGTCCAAAATACAAAACCCGTACATGATGCTGCCTCTCTGAGGTCGTCGTCGTCCAATGCACTAGGCGTAATCCTCGTGATCTGAAAAATATAAAACCACGAGGGCTAAGCACAACTGCTTAGTGAGTAGCCCGAGTTGAACCCGGTAAACCCGTTCTCATCGAGAACAGTGTTAAAACGATAATTCACAGTCAACAAACAAAAAACCATAAACCCTAGTCAAGTCAGCATGACTAGGAGCGAGTCCACGCCCGTCAAGTCCATGACGTTGGCCGTGTCAAGTCAGCATGACACAATAAAATCGTAACACACCCGTATGGAGTCCACCATAGGGTCCCGACCATAGCCCTAGTCAAGTCGGCATGACTAGGGGCGCATCACACGCCCGTCAAATCCATGACGTTGGTCGTCGCATCGCATGCGACCATATCCCAATCACAATCACGCTTACTCGTACCGCACGAGCGAGCTACAACCATGGCATACATCGATCATGCATATTAACCCCAGTACAATCATGCGTAACCCGGTATTCGCCCCCGGCCGTTACACCGTTTAACGCCATACAAACTACCCAAAAATAAACACACAACGATTCACTCGCGATGTTTATCCTCACGTCTCACCATGCGCAATCATTTAGTTTGTTCGGATTTATTTTCTCTTTTATCTCAAGTTTGGTCCGAACCGAACCATGATTCGGCCCGTCGCCTTGGTCTGGCGGACTAAACTTAATTTTCCGGACTTGGTCCGGAGCTGACCAGTTCCTGGTCCGGCGGACCGGAACTGGGCAGTTCGTCGTTTCGCGTTTTTCAGGTTTTTGGTCCGACTTCGATTGCTCATAACTCCCTCATTTCTTATCCAAATCGTGCACCGTTTGTTTCTAAATGTTCGTTGGGATGTCCTTTTTCATATCCAAGCAATAGATTATTTAAATATTCTGTATACATGAAGAAAAATGATTCGTAATGCCTGTACCTCGAAAAATTGCGATTCTGCAAATTTCAGTTTTTCCATAGTTTTCATTTGTTCATATCTCCTTCGTTTCTCAACCAAATTGAGTACCGTTTGTTTCTAAATCTTCATTGAAATGTCCTCTTTCAAACTCAATCAACTAATCATCGAGATAACATAATCACATCGACGAAAATGAGCTTACACAGACGCAACTCAAGCCACTCACATTTGCTCAGATTCGGATCTGAGTTTTGGCCGGATTTCTTGTCGTTTTCCGGTGACTCCGATGATGGTGACCCTCCTAGACCCTCTGGGGATGACCCTCTTTGCTCCCACGAGCTTCTTTCTCCTTCCCCCTATCTCTTTCTCCTCCTTTCTCCCTCTCTTTTCTCACTTTCCTCAATTTTCCCCTGCAGCCGAAATGGCTGCGTCCCGTACTTTGCTAGGGTTTTTGGCCACGAAGGAGAGGTCGAATG
>NW_010968113.1:191406-217393 GCF_000463585.1 Tarenaya hassleriana | reverse complement strand
CTCAAACCGACTACTTGGGGAGCATGTGCTGGAAAAAATTGCACTGCCGGTCCGCCTGACCAGGAATTTGGTCCGCCGGACCGGATGACCAAAACAGATTTTTGGTCCGCTGACGCCCGATTTGGTCCGACTGAGCTTCTGGTCCGGCTGACCAAGTTTGGTCAGCGGACTCCTTTTCTTCTTCCTCGGTCCGCCTGTCGCCTCCGAGTTCGAACTGACTGAGTTGGTCCGGAGCTGACCAAACTTGGTCTGGCGGACCAACTCAGTTTTTTTCCAATTTTCTTCATTTTCTCGATCTTTCTGCATGTGCCGATCCTCGTGTCTGCTCCCGGCACTGTACTACTTATTTTTGGTGATTTCGCGACCTCTCTATTTAATTATTTTTTTCCAAAAAAAAATAATTAAATATTCAAATCGGGTTTCGGGGTATTATAATAGTGTCTTGCTAGAGACCGCCTATGACTTGTATACCCGAAATATAGATTTCGGGTTATACTGCGAGCCTACAGGGTCACACACGCAGGGAAGGACAAATGCATGAGAGGAAATGACGAAAACCGAGTCGGAAGGGTCAAGACCCGTCGGTCCAGAGCGAAATGTCTGTTCCAGAAGGTCTGGAATGGACGGTCCGAATTAAGGCAGCTTGTTGGAACGGGCGGTCCACGTGCTTTTTTGGACCGTCAGTTCCAGGCTTTCGGTTTTCCAAAAATTGTATCGAAATTAGGGTTAAATAACCTTATAAGAAGGAGATTAAAACCCTAGTTCGACAAGAGACTAAGAGAGCCGACTTTTGGCTGAACTTGGAGGGTTTTTGGAAGATCCGGAAAGAGTTCTAAGTCTCGGTTTCCTTGAAGCACAAATCGAATAGAGATTTGTGTCCTAGCAGACAAGTTTCAAGCGTTGGAATCCATCCGAGGTGTTTATACGTGTATAGGGCGAGGTAATTTCCTCCCTTAAGTGATTAGAATGAACAAATCAATTGAAACATGCCCCGGATCGATTGAGGTAAGCGTTCCAAACCGTTTCTACGTAAGCATGCATGCGAGGTTCTAGGTTTTTACCAAATTTTTTCTATTTCATCCGCTGCGCAAACCCTAGAACTGGTCTCTTAGGAATAGGATTCACTATAGAGATCCTGGAAAATCACAACAGTGGTATCAGAGCCTGATTGCTCTGTATGTTTTTCGTAGAACCCGACCACGCACGTTTTAGGATTTGAATAGTTTGAATCCATGTTTGCTTTGCATGTTTGATAATTGAATCTATGGTAGATTGCATGTTTCATGTTGCATGGAGTGCAGGAGTTCGAATTTTGGGTCTACAAATGAATTCAGATCAGTTTCGGGTCTGAACGGGGCCGAGAACGCGGGAAAACGTGATCTGATCACACGCCCTAACCCTAGACTGTCCGTTCTGGATTTTCTGGAACGGACGGTCCAGGGGTAACAGATAGTCCACGAAACAAACGGCCGCAAATCTGGACCGGACGGTCTGAGTGTCAGACCGTCGTTCTAGGTGCATGGAACGTCTGTTCCGCGTCGTTTTTCGGACCATCTGTTCCATCCTCTTAGACCGTCCGTTCCGCATGTTCTTTGAGGCTGGTCCATCCGTTCCACACCTGCAACGGACGGTCCGAAGCCAGATTCTGAACTTTTTCCGTTTTCTAGGTCCGATTACGTAATCGTTGCTTAATCTGATCAACTGTAACTCAAATAGACATGATTCATTTATATGGATGGTCCATAGTGAATGAATGCATGTAATTTAATCAAGATATGACATATGCTTGATTGAGTGGGAGCTCCGGGATTGGGAGTATATAATCGAATGGATTGTCTATTCGGATTATGTACATCCATTGCACAGAAACCGATTAGATCTAGGAGCTCTACGAGTAAAGCACTTGTCAAGGCCTCGATCGTACGTGTCATGGGCCATGCCAAAGATGGGTGTGCCGTATTATCTTGGTGACGCAAGATGGAGAAATGGTGGTTCTCATAGCTTGAAAGTAGATGCTTGATTTAATTGTGGTTTCGAAAATCCCTTATTTATGTAATGCTAAGTGTGTACCTCCCATTATTAGAGCGCTTGTCAAGACATCGATCGTCCATAACACGGGTCATGCCAAAGCTGAGCGTACCGGATTATCTTTGTGAGGCAGGGTGGGAAATTGTGGTTCCCACAGCTTGAACATGGTTAATCTTAGGTTAAGTTGTCAAGTTTGACTTGAAACTTAATGGTACAGATGAGGCAAGTATGCAATGATATTTGATATCATAGTCTCATAAAAGGATCTTAGTCCCATATAGAAAAATTATTATAGGGTTAGTTTTTCTTTATGGGCATATAGCTTGTGTTTGCATCTATGTTGTCAATATTTGATAATGGACTAGCTGGTAGTAGATCATAGATAGGTTGACATTGATTAATGATGGACTATCTGGTAGTGGATCATTGATAGCATCTGCAATTTGTTTTGTTCGTTTGTTTTGTCTTTTTCTATAGGACGTGGCGTCAACCGGTAACGTACCGAGTTTGACGATGCGATCTATCATTGAGAAGAATAAGTTGACTGGGACGAACTTCTTAGACTGGTATCGAAACTTGGGAATTGTTCTCAACCACGATAAGAAGTCTTACGTCCTAGAAAGGGCTCTACCACCAGAGCCTGCGGCCAATGCCATGAGAGCCGTCAAGGATGCTTGGTTGAAGCATCAGAATGACGACATTGAGATCTCCTGTCTCATGTTAGGAGGCATGGCCCCGAATCTGCAGAGGCAGTTTGAGAGAAAGAGCGTGTTTGATATGATCGAACAGCTCAAAACCATGTTTCAGGAGATAGCGCGTACTAAAAAGTACAAGACGCTGAAAGCTCTAATGAAGACGGAGATGCCAAGAGGCAGCTCTGTCAACACCCACGTCCTCAACATGCGAGCTCATGTTGAGGAACTTGAGCATATGGGAGTGAGACTCGATGGTAATTTGGTTGCAGACTTGATCCTGATATCATTACCCGAGGACTATAACCAGTTTGTGATGCAGTACCATATGCACGGGATGACTAAAAGCTTAGCCGAACTGCATGGGAAGCTGAAAGCGGACGAGCATGATATCGTGGTGCCCAAGACTGTGCTTGCCGTTGAGAACAACTCCAACAAGAAGCGGCAGGGTAAACCCAAGAAGAAGACAGCGAAGAAGGCAAAAGTTGTCTCTACGCCTAAGCCTAAGTCCGATAAGGGTGATTGTCATTACTGCGGAGTGTCTGGACACTGGAAACGTAATTGTCACCTTTATTTGGAAGATCTGAAGGACAAGAAGCTTCCGGAAGCTTCTGCCTCAGGTATTCATGTTATAGAAGCTAACATCTGTACTACTTCTTCGTGGGTATTGGATACCGGAGTTGCTGCATTGTGTGTTGGCATTTATGATTTGCGTCTTCCTTCTGGACTTGTTTTAGAACTTAGTAATTGTTACTATGTCCCTACGATTAGTAGGAACATTATTTCTATTTAATGTCTGGATTTGGATGGTTTTCGATTTGTGATTGAGAACTCGAGTTTACTAATTTATCGAGATGATATTTACTATGGTAATGGTTATTTAGTGAATGGTTTATACGTCTTGAATGATCAGCCTTCTAACTCGACACCGTCCGTCTATAACGTGAGTACTAAACAGTTTAAGCCGAACGAATTAAACCCGACCTTCCTCTGACATTGTCGTCTAGGCCATATAAACGAGAAACGCATTCAGAAACTTCATCACGAAGGTCTTCTGGATTCATTTGGCTTTGAGTCTCTTGAATTATGCGAGTCTTGTTTATTAGCCAAGATGACAAAGCATCCTTTCAAGGAGAAAGGACAGAGAGAGACAGAGTTATTGACCCTTATACATAGTGATATATGCATACCGATGAGATGTCCCGCTAGAGGAGGTTATCTGTATTTCGTTACATTCACTGACGATTTCAGTCGATACAGTTATGTCTATTTGATGAGACATAAATCTGAAACACTTGAAATGTTCAAGGCTTTCAGAAACGAAGTACAGAACCAGCTTGGCAAGACGATCAAGACACTTCGATCGGATCGTGGTGACGAGTATATGAGGCAAGAGTTCACTGACTATCTGGTTGATTGTGGTATTGTATCACAATTAACTCCTCTTGGAAACAGTGGAACGACGTGTCTGAACGGAGGAACCGAAAATTGTTAGATATGGTTCGGTCTATGATGAGTCAGACAGATCTTCCAAAGTTCTTTTGGGGCTATGCTTTAGAGACCGCTGCGTACCTGCTGAACAGGAGTCCAACTAAGTCGGTTGAAGCGACGTCATATGAGATATGGACGGGGAAGCATCCCGCGTTTTCTTTTGTCAGAATTTGAGATTGCGACGCTTACGTGAAGTGTCAGATGACTGATAAGTTATCCTCCAAATCTTATAAATGTTTGTTTGTAGGCTACCCTAAGAAAACGAAGGGTTACTACTTCTACATTCCGGCAGAGAACAATGTGTTCATTGCCAGGAATGCGACTTTTATGGAATGAGAGTTCGTTTCCAAAGAGTCAGTGGGAGTAGGATCGAACTTGAGGAAGTTCGAGACAACAAGTAGACACTGAGCTGAGTGAACAAGTTGAAGATGTTTAACCTGTTTCACAACCGGTTGTGACTCAACCTTCGACGAGTGAAGGTTTTGTCGATCCTAGGAACCTGAGGCTATGGCGAGTCCCGATTCCGAGAGATATGGATTTCTCGTGACTGGGAATGAGGAGCTCATGTTATTAGAACATGATGAGCCTACCACATACCCAGAGGCTATGGCAAGTCCCGATTGCGAGAAATGGAGCGAGGCTATGAAGTCTGAGATATAGTCCATGTCAGACAACTAAGTATGAACTTTGGTTGATGCATCTGAAGGGATAAAACCCATCGGATGCAAGTGGATCTTCAAGAAGAAGACCGACATGGATGGCAATGTGCACACGTATAAGACACGACTTGTGGCGAAGGGATTCCGTCAGATTCATGGTATTGACTATGATGAGACGTTTTCGCCCGTAGTTATGCTGAAGTCCGTCAGGATCCTATTTGCCATAGCCGCATATTATGACTATGATATACGGTAAATGGATGTCAAGACCGCGTTCCTTAACGGGAACTTGACCGAGGATGTGTACATGACACAACCCGAAGGTTTTGTCGATCCTAGGAACCCGAAGATGGTGTGCAAGCTTCAGAGGCCCATTTATGGACTGAAGCAGGCTTCGAGGAGCTGGAACCTTCGCTTTGATGAGACAATAAAAAAATTTGGTTTCTAACAAAACGAAGATGAGCCATGTGTTTACAAGAAGGCTAGTGGGAGCACAATAGTATTCCTAGTGTTGTACGTGGATGACATTCTCCTAATAGGGAATGACGTTCCTACCTTGCAATACGTTAAGTCTTGGCTAGGAACGCAGCTTTCTATGAAGGACCTAGGAGAAGCGGCTTATATTTTAGGCATAAGGATCTATAGAGATAGATCTAGGCGGCTTCTAGGATTGAGTCAAAGTACTTACATCGATAAGATCTTGAAACGGTTCAAAATGCAAGATTTCGAGAAAGGAACCTTACCGATGAGCAGTTGCACAGTTCTCTGCAAGAATCAGTGTCCTATGACACCTAATGAGCGGTAACGCATGGATCGGATTCCATATGCTTTGGCAATTGGATCCATCATGTATGCCATGCTTTGTACTCGACCGGATGTATCCTACGCGTTGAGCATTACGAGTAGATACCAGTCAGATCTAGGTGAGTCACACTGGATCGCCGTCAAGAACATCCTGAAGTACTTGAGAAGGACTAAGGATGTATTCTTGGTATACGGTGGGTCGGATCAGACCCGGATGACTATAGATCGCAGTCTGGCTATGTTTTCTACTTGAACGGAGGCGCTGTTAGCTGGAAGATTTCCAAGCAGGCAACCATTGCAGATTCTACTACAGAAGATGAGTATATTTCAGCGTCGAACGCAGCAAAGGAAGCTGTTTGGATCAGGAAGTTTGTTGGCGACTTTGGTGTCATTCCTAGTGCTGATAGCCCCATTGCTCTGTATTATGACAATAATGGAGCGATCGCACAAGTGAAAGAACCCAGATCCCATCAACGATCCAAATACATACTCAGACGGTTTCACCTTATCAGGGAGATCATAGACAGAGGAATGTGCACATTTGCAGAGTATCGACAAATGACAACATTTCCGATCCGTTGACGAAGCCTCTCCCTTCGTCGAAGCATGAGGGTCATGTTAGGGATATGAGCATTAGATGTTTAGTAGTTCATGATTAGAGCAAGTGGGAGATTGTTGGTTTAGTGCTCTATGATGTACTGCTCACGAGCTTATTCAGATACATTTTGATGTATTGATATTTTCTATGAGTTTATGAAAGTATTTGATCCATTACATGTTTAGCATACTTAAATATGGTATGAAATTCATGTATCGTTATGAATGAGACTAAACTCCCTGGTCTTATGTCATTATGGGAATAATGACATAATAAGACTAGTATGATGTATGATTGATGATCATAGAGATGATCATAGGTATTGGATACGTTCACAATCATAGGTATTCGTTAGAGAACGGAATACTGGATTGACTCGCATGAGATTGTCACATGGACTAGAGTCATGACTTGAATCTCATATTACGGTTCCATGATTGGATCCTTAGACCTAAGATATTTACGGAATTCAACATGACGAGTTGCGTGCTTTGAATATGTCAAACATCATGCATAACAGGAGGATTATAAAGGCGTGTATCAGACACGAAACAAATCATGTACTAGATTGTAGAAAGTCAAGACGGGATTTGTACCTCTCGTAAAAGAGAGAGATATCGCTGGGCCCCTCATGTGAGTAAGACTGTGGAAATGTATGATTGCACTATAGACGAACGTTGTCTATTTCAGACAGTCGAACTCAGTGAACGAGAAAACAGTCGAATCAGATAAGGTGGCTTGTTCATGCCTTATGTTGAACATATGATATCGTGATACAAAAGGATCATCAGCCGGAATCATCTCTGGTGTTCGTAAAGATCACGAACAAACTCTATTCGAGATAGGTAGTCATAGTGTCTTGCTAGAGACCGCCTATGACTTGTATATCCGAAATGTAGATTTCGGGTTATACTGCTATATCGAATGAGCCTACAGGGTCACACATCCAGGGAAGGACAAATGCATGAGAGGAAACGACGAAAACCGAGTCTGAAGGGTCAAGACCCGTCGGTCCAGAGCGGAATGTCTGTTCCAGAAGGTTTGGAACGGACACTCCACTAAGGCAGACCGTCTGTTCCAGCAAGTTGGAACGGACGGTCCACGTGCTTTTCTGGACCATCCGTTCCAGGCTTTCGGTTTTCCGAAAATTAAACCGAAATTATAGTTAAATCACCTTATAAGAAGGAGATTAAAACCCTAGTTCGACAAGAGACTAAGAGAGCCGACTTTTAGCAGAACTTGGAGGGTTTTTGGAAGATCCGGAAAGAGTTCTAAGTCTCGGTTTCCTTGAAGCACAAATCGAATAGAGATTCGTGTCTTAGCAGACTAGTTTCAAGCATTGGAATTCATCCCGAGGTGTGGATACGTGTAGAGGGCGAGGTAATTTCCTCCCTTAAGTGATCGGAACGAATAAATCAATTGAAACAGGCTCCGGATCAAAATTACAATCTACACAGTTTTTTCTTTCTTAAGAGACTCAGTAAAATGTATTAGCTGTGCTACTAACCTATATCATAATAATGATACAAATATCACAATTCCTACAGCTTACAGCCTTACACCAAAGATTGCTCTCCAGCTACAAACAGCACACATGGCTGGTAAAATAATCAGAACTGAATTAAATATATTATCGCAAACTCTTCAACACTACGCAATTCAGCAGCTAAATCCTTCAGATCTTTGATGTCTTGAACAAGCATGAATGGAGTCTCTTCCATTGGGAAGGGCTTAACAGGTTCTGTCTAAGATTCAAGGCATGGATAACATCCAATCGACAATCTCACGCGAGTCATCCAGTCACTTGTTCCAAACAAATATCCATGACCATGATCCATATCCAATACATATGATCATCACTATGATCATTCATCACGCCTCATGTTAGTCTTAATTCATCATTGCTCCCATAATGACAAGCGACCAAAGAATTTATGATCATTCATAACGATCCATGGATGTCATTATTTATCAAATACGCAAAGTAAATAATGAACATGACAATGCATTCATCTAATGAATTCATCATAATATGCATGTTCTCATATTGTATGATCATCATAGAGTACCAAAACCATCAGTGTCAACATCAGCCCAATGTAGTGATATAAAATGGGCTGGCTCGGACCGGCCCGGACCGGCTCGTCTTGAGCCAGCTCATTTTTTGCTCAGCTCGTTCGGCCCATTTTTTTACGAGTTAGAAAAACTCTGGCCCAGACCAAATTGTCCGAGCTGCGGGCCGGCTCGCGAGCCAGCCCATTTTTATCTAATTATTCGAAATTTTTTTAAAATTATATGAAAATTAATCAATTAAAGTCTACATAACAATATTTTGAAGTCATACAATATAACATAAAATATTTAACATAAACAATCCATAAAATTATATCTAAATCAAGAAAAATTAACAAAACCAAACCAACATAAAAAAGTGTAATACACTAACAATATCAAAATATAACAAAACATATACATCAAAATCAACATAAAAGTCTCATACACCAATATACACCAACATCAATATATCATGAATTTTAACTTGCTATATAAACAGAAGAAGTGAAGAAATTAAAGTATGAAACCCTAATATTTTTTTAATGTCAGCTCGCGAGCCGGCTGGCGAACCGACCGAGCTAGCCCGGATAGGCTCGGGCTCGTCGCGAGCTGACTCGTTCGGCCCGTTTTTATTTGGTCTTTTATTTTTTCAGTCCAACTCGATAAAAAACGAGCCAACCGCGAGCCAGCTCGCGAGCCTGGCTCATTTTGACATCACTAGCCCCATGTGTTTGTTACGCAACCAACTCCCTGAAACACGAGATCATATTTTTTTTACTGCAGCTACTCCACCACCGTCCTTCGTTGGGCTATGGACAGGCTAGGCGTTTCATTACTAGATTTTTCTTGGCCACATGTTATCCAGTTCCTTTCGCAGCTACCGACGAAAGGAACTAAGCGATGGACGACTTTGACGCTATGGCACATCGTCACTTCCTCCCTTTTGAAGGAGAGGAACTCGAGACTACATCAGCAATTATTTGTTGATCATGTCTCCATTATGTGCGACATCGATCGCACATTCCGTACCCAAATTGCAGCAATCAGACCTCTGAAGGGTAGTATGACGAGTACTAGTATTCAGATATGGTTTGCCAATTTGAGCCCCAACATTATGAATGCTAGCTGATTTCTTTCTGAGAAAAGTTTTTTTTGAGTTCTTTGGGTTTTGTATTGTTCTTATGAGAGATATATGTCTTAACATTGTGCGAAAGACCTGAACTCAGTGTAACCACTATTCGATGAATACAATTTCAACCTTTATAAAAAACACGCAAGTATACATTTATATACCTAGAAATGCGGATTGGTCACGGAATACGAATTGCATGTGACAATATCATTTATATTTAATTAACGGTTACCTTAAAATATTAAAATATTTAGGAAAGAAAACATTTTATGTAAGAAAATATTATATATATGTAAAAAAATTAAAGATTCATAGAAATATAAAAAAATGATTTATCGACTAAGAAAAGAAAATTTTAAACCATTAATAATGAGATAGACATGCAAAAACAATAATCACGTGAGAGAGACATATGAGGCATATGCTAGGGGTGACCATTTCGGGTTCGGTTCGGTTATATTCGAGTTCAATTATTTCGGTTATAGAAAAATTATAACCATTCAATTTTTATATAAACTTCGGTTTGGTTTCGATAAAAAGCTCATTTTTTCAAAGAAATTACCGATTTTTCAATTATTTTTTATTCGGTTTGATTCAATTTCGTTTTTTTTGTTTAAAGAAATCATAACCGTTCAGTTTTGATGTTAGATTCAGTTCGGGTATGATTACATATTATTCGGTTGGGTTCGGTTATGTTATTCGGTTAATAAGTGAAATGGTCATCTACGCTATACACGCTTATAAAATTAAGTTTAGAAAGAAGAATAAATTTGTGTTGTTGTTTGGGTCAATTGGGCATGAGTTTAATGGGTTTAGACCCATTTAACCCATAAAATAATTGTTACCCAGAAAAACAACCCAAAAGAGATAATAAATGGGTTGGGCTAGGTTAGATAGGTTAACCCATCTAACCTAGCCCAACTTGATATCACTAACTATACCATGAGTTTTACAAAATTTATTTTCATGTGTTACAAAATTGTGGATTACTATTTTTTGAATTGTGCTACAAAAAATTGTTTTTTGTTTATCGCAATCATTTTTTAGCGTGAGACCATTATTCTGTAACCAAAGAATGTTTTTTTGGTAAAAAATGATTTGTATTCGATATAAATAATTTACAAATAGACCTTTGAATGTTTACAAAAGAATCCATGAGCAAGTGATACCTATTCCCGCAAAAAATCAACATCAGACCAATGAGATTATCTGTGCATATATCTCGTGAAGTAATACCAATTAACACGTAATGAGATCATATCATCATCAGGAGACTTCTTTTTGACAGATAGTAATATGTTCTGCAATGTACGGTCAACCTTCTAGCATGTATGATCCGACATCCTTTGTTTCGACCGAAAGATACAATGATTTTTCTCCTTCCAAAGATCATAGATCGTTACCTGAAGGAGAATCTTCGCAATATACACCCTGTGCCGATTGTCGTTTGTTGTCACGCCTATGATCTAATTCATACACTGATAAACATTCAATTAGGGGATTTGGCCAGCATAGTGTTGCATATCATAGCCACACTTGAATACTATAGTTGCACTCAAGGAACAGATGTTGGTGCGACTCTTCTTCCACCTTACAGTGCGTATAGTTGCTTTTGATGCGATACCTCATCGGTAGAGTCTGTCTTTAGTCAGATGTTTGGCCAACATAATCTGCCAAGCCAAAAATTCATATTGAGGAATAGTGTGATAGAACCAGACTATAGAATTCCATTGGACCGTCTCGTGATGGCTCCGAATTTGTTCCCATGTTAGGCTCGTGAGAAAGAGGGCTCTATAATCTTCAGATCCATAGCGCCACAACATTTGATCCAGCTCGCCATTTATCGTCGACGACGTAAGGGAAGAGAGGAGGGTGAGTACTTCTTGCTGCTTATCTGAATGCGCGTTCGGTCGAGCCCAATCCCCGTCAGTCACAACATTGCTTACCATCGCTAAGTTTGGGACACAGAAGTTTTGAGGCCCCGATTCACCAATGAACTTGAACTTGATTCACCAATGAACTTGATCAGAGGCCCTAATGATGTCTAAGGATCATGCTAGAAAAATGTGTTTTTCTATTCCCAAGCTTGATTCTCAAGAAAGTTAGTGCCATATCTTTCAGTCCTACCAATTTTTTCAGTTCCAAGAGAACCGAGGAGAGGGTGTAGTGTTCCAAAAACCCTTTGATTTGAACATATTGTTACGCATCCAAGCTACCCATAAAAAGTCTGATTTTGAGAAGAGAATCCAAAACAGTTTCAACCGGAAAGTGAGATTGTAGTCTGCTATGTTTCGGACGTCGAGTCCTCCTTCTTTATGTAACTTGCAGATGTTTGCACGACGAGATCTTGAACCTGATGCGTTATCTGACTATAGGAAGTTAGAACAAAGGCTATCCATTTGTTTCATGAAGAACTTTGGCAAAAAAAATACCGTTCTCAGGACATCGATCAATCCATATATGATCGAGCTAACTAGTTAGACTCTATCCGTAACCAAAGAATGTTTGTTTTTGTTGTTAAAACCGTAACCAAAGAATGTTGTAAAAAGCTTGGGTTCAGTTGAATTTGTTTTTGGATAAAGTACCGAATTTTTTTAATTTAAATAAAAAATTAGTTTTGGTTTGATTTATTTATATTAATTCGGATCTGCTCGCCGTTGGTTTATTTATATATTTTTTTCCAAAGGCACCAATTGAAAAAAAGGGGCAGTACAATAATACCTCCTTGAAACTATAAGCCCACTTTGTAATGCAGATTCGATTTGGGCTTTGTTGGAGCCGAAGTTAATATTAGGCCATAAATGGGCTAGGCTTCTATATTTTATTTTCTTTTAGTGATATATATACATATAAATATATCAGCATTTAAAATTGATATCGAATTTCTTTCGATTTATTTTAGATTTAAATATGTATATTCGTATAAATTTTAGAGAACGTATTCATATAGTTTTCTAACTTCCAAGTTCTAGTTCCCAATTCCCGAATTATTTTTCGAATTTACGCCTACTCCCTTCCCGCCATTTTTCCTTCCGACAAGAAGAAGAAAGCGTCGGCAGCATCGAGAGAAGTAGGACTGGCCATTTCGGTTATTAACCGAATAACCGAACCGAACCGAACCGAATAAGAACGGTTCGTTCGGTTCGGTTATTTGCTTAATAACCGAACGGTTGAGGAAGTTGAATAACCGTTCGGGTTCGGTTCGGTTCAGTTAATAACCGAATAACCGCGGTTAACCGAACGGTTATTGAATTTTTTTTAAATATTTTAATCCTCATTAGTATTATTTTTTTATACTTCATTTTTAACCTTATATATTTCACCCAATAAACCATAAAATGTAATGTTTTTAATTTTTATCCTGAAGTTTTTAGATTTTTTTATAATTTATTTTACATGATTAATCATTTTGTGCATTTATTTAAATAGATATTTTAAAATTTATATATGATTAATATATTTTTTAAAAAAATATATCATAACCGAACCGAACCGATCTAAAACCGAACCGAATAAACCGGAAAATATAACCGTTTGGTTATAATTTTATTATGCAAAAACTGAACCGAACCGATCTAAAACCGAACCGAATAAACCGGAAAATATAACCGTTTGGTTATAATTTTATTATGCAAAAACTGAACCGAACCGATTAAATCCATATAACCGTTTGGGTATGATTTTTTTATAACCGAAATAACCGAACCCGAAATAATCGAACCGAAAACCGAACCGAAACCCGAAATGGCCACCCAGAGAGAAGTGATGGATTCGAGACTTGCCGTGTGGTTGCCCGTAGAAAACCCTAGCGCACATGAACAGGTACCTTTTCCGATTTCTGCATCTTAGTTGTTCCTCTGTTGTTTTTCCTCGTGTAAACATAAATCCATCGATTTGTTACCTCGATTGGATCGATAATCTCACCGAGATCGATTTCATTCCGATGCTAAATCTGAATCGCAGTCGATGCATTATATAGCTCACATATGTGGAAACAGTCATCATTGATACACAAAACAATACCGTGATTGAACTTATGTTTCAAGAAAAGCACCTTAAATTGGGTAAACTTTGTGATTTGGAAAGAATTTGGAGCTGCTCATATGCATATAAGATCTCTGGTTACTTCTTCCACCAGCTTGTTGAACACGTACCGTTCGGTGTCCCTTACAACATCGTCTCTTTCGATGAAAGCAAGCATCGAATCGTTCCATCCCATGTCCCACATTGAGTTCAACTCTGGGTCTTTGTAGTGAACATCTCTTTCCAGTATCTTAGGCAAGTAGTGTTCAACAACCGGTTTGGTACAATCCTCCCTGCCGTACGATCTCAGCTTCTTGAACTCTTTGCTCAATTGTTTGACGAGATCTTCTAAGGATTTCACTTTAGAGGAGCTGATGGGTACCTTCACAAATGGGTGGATGCTTAGCTCCTGGAGTCTCCCTTTTCGTTTCATTAGCTCGTAGCCGCAGTCTAGGATTAGATTGTTGTCGTCTCGATTGTAATTGTTCCCATCGGTGTGAAGGATGCTGAGAGGAATGCTGAGTTTGAAAAGTGCCTCTGCTGTGTCTAGGAACAGCTGGCTTTTGAGAATTATCTTCTTAAGTTGAATTTCACTTTCAGACAGCGTCTCTGTCATTTTTCTTGTAGGATGTTTATGTGGCTCCTCCAGCTTGGGCAAGCTAGTCTCTATCTCACCTTTGGTTCCTGAAATAACCAGAACATTCAAGCCTTTTCTGGTAAAATCTCATGGACAATAATGCTCCTTGTTTTACATTGAGAATTTGGAATTAGGGCTGCAGAAGTGTTGGGGGAGAACAAGCATCCGATATATTTTGACAAATACATCCCTGAAATGGGTTTTGATTTTCTTGAGACTTTGTGAAAGCATTGATTCTCTATGAATTATTTAGGTGGCAATGAGATTAAAGAACCGACGATAAGCTAAAAGTGCATTCTTTCTCTTACCCTTTAGCATCTTCGGTACAGCTTGAGGTAGTGTATTCGCATTGCCATCACAGATTGATGTGGGATCTTGTGGACCTTTTCCATCTCTTAACATACTCTCCTGGAACTGCATAGCATACAAAATTTATGTGAAATTACTGGTAAAAGTGGTAGAACCAAGGCCAATAAAGGTTCACCCTAGCAATTACTTCATATTTCATCATAGATGCATTTCATCATAGATGCATTTCAAATGTAAAGTTAGTGACTTGGTAATAAGCTTACTTCATTGGCTGGAGTTTGGCCTGGAACGTCTTTTAAGATCCGCCTCCCATTCTCCCTCGTAATAAGCATAAGCAGAAGTGAATCGTCCTCAATCTTTTTCTGGTCATTGTTTGCAACAGTTCTGTCAGGTGATTGTATGCCGGCCGCTGGAACTTCAGACTTAATGGTCGTTTCTTCTGCTGCTTCTGTCTGGTTGCTTTTAATCTGATCAGTGTCTTTATGACTGCTGAGTAGTTCCTTCCTTCCATCTGTTCCTTCTTTGGAATCAGTACTCTGATATTCCAGTGGCCTGGTCGACATGCGGAATGTTTTGTTCTGCTTGGCCATTGCTTGATTGATGTTCTGAGGGATTTCGCCTTTATGCACATTTCCTTCTTTTGCTTTCTGCGAAACTTGTATAAGAACTGGTTTTTCCTTCTTTCCTAGTGGATCATCACTGTAGTCTCGTTCAGTTTTTGGATCTGGTAACGACGGAACAATTCTTGAGGATTTGTGATTTACATCTTCCCTGTTGAACTGTGCTAAGTGTAAACTTTCATTCCTTGGTTTGAGTTGATGGCTTCCATTTGGGGACCTGTTGGTATCTAATGCACCATCAGATTCCGAGAAAATTTTCCTATGAGCTTTAGCCTTGTTTTTAAGTGGTAGCTTCTTTTGAACATCCCCTGAACTCAAAGGTTTTGGTGAGTGATTGGTCACCAAGACATTTGCCTTTTGTCTTCTCCGCTGCAACTGTTCATTTGCATTGTACCTTTTTTCTCCTCCTCTTGTTTCTCGTGGCTCAGACTTATGGAACATTCGCTTTGGCTCAAAGCTGAGATGATTTTGTGGCTTTTGTTGGCTGGTCCTTTGTTTATTTTCTGTCTGAGGTGCATTTGGTTTGTACTCTTTCTCTTCTTGAAATGCACCTGTAGGTATAGCCCTTCTGTTCATATATTGTGTTGTTCTTTGTGCCTCATTCTTACTGGATACCTGCTTTGCCTCTCCTTTCACATAATTGTTTCTCCTTATGTTGTCCTCGTCATCCTTTCCTCTTTCTTTTCCCCAAATATGTTTCTGACTCTTTGTTTTGTCTGTTGTAGCATTTTCCACGCGAATCTCATCATGCATAACTAAATCCAAATCAATATTCATTGAAGTTGGCTTCCTTTGTGGCATTGGTGCAATGAGATTTTCGAGTGGTGCAACCTTGTTAGATTGCATTGCCTTCTGTCCTGTGTTCTTCATCACTAGATCAGCATCTTTTCTTCTCTGGTCAACCTTTACAAACTTGATGGATACATCGTTTTCGATCTCAGTCTTCAAGGTAGATTCTTTTGGCTTCGTATCTTCATCTTCTGGAAATTCTCCTAGTCCCATTAACTTTGCAATGACACTTGGAATCCTTCCGGTTCCAGGTTTTGATGATTTTGACTGGTTATTATCTACTGTAAATGAGGGAAGCCCGGCTTCATCGCAAGTAACTGATCTCCAGTGTGACCTTGCTCTGAAATGCTTGTTGCGATCGATGTTATCATTCTCGGGATAAGCAAGGGCTGATAGTCTCACCTTGATATCAGCCCTTGCAACTTCCTTGATGTTCTGATAGTATCTTGATGGCATTTCAAGTTGCATCCGGTCATGGCTCTTTTGAGTTTCATCATCATCATCATCCTGCTCCTCACCATTGTCGTCTAGTAGCTTGATTCGATTTGTCTTCTGTGAGCCGGTTGGATAATCTGAAGCTTCTTGTATGTTTACAAGCATCCTGAGAGACTGTTCCAACTCAATGGCACCTTGCATTAGTTCCTTTCCATATTCTTTTGAGTATCTTCCATTGCCAAACCCGAGGCCGTTTCTACACGCTTTTATGATCTGGTTCAATTTTTGAGTTCCCTTTGATATTTCTTTGATATGAACGTGGATCATTGGAAATTGGCTGCTCGATGACTGTTGCACTCCTACACTGCCTTTTCTTTCCACCGTTCCATATCCCATTGATCTCCTTCCTACTTGCTGCAGGAAACTAATTATCGAGGCGCTCCCTGAGGGGTCTATTCTTGTAGCCTTTCCGGCGTTTTCTAGCGCAAAAGCCAATGCCTTGGATAGATCGATTTTCTCCGAGCTATGGCCTCTTCCGAAAGGAAGGATCTGATTCGAAGCCTCTGCCCTCGTGAGTGATTTACTTCCTCCACTGTAACTGTTTTGCATATTCAGAACTTGAGTGCTTGTCTGTTGCCAATGAAAATCATTTTAACTTAGATAATTCAGACCCAAGTGAATTAGCAAGTTTTCTCCTCGTAAGTTCAACATATGTTAAAGAAACTTACATTTTTCGTTTTGAACTCCACAGATCTCTTCAAACCGTTTTTAGGATATCCATATTTATCTGCAAAACAAATGCCAAAAATAGAAGTTATATAGATTGTTCTGCTAGCAAGTTGCAATTACATGGATGAAACTTTTGAAGTTCCTGTTGTGTTCATACATACATACATGCATACATACATACATACATACATACATACATACATACATACATACATACATACATACATACATACATACATACAGACATACGTACACACATACACACATACATACGTACACACATACACACATACATACATACATACATACATACATACATACATACATACATACATACATACATACATACAATACGATACAATGCATCGTGGAATACATACAATACAATACTTGTACTGCATCACGAATCTTTGTTTGCTCTTTGGCTCCAATGTTTGATCAAAATTCCTTCTTAATCAAGTGATGCGTTCTTTTAGGAGTTTCATGTTTTGCAACCTTACTAATACATGATCTGGTTTTGGTTTACTGTCTTAGCCCCGGGAGCTTCTCTTTATGATATGCTGCAGGTTAATTCGAGAAACTTCCGATATACCCATTGTTTTAATGGAAGAATTGGCCGTAATCCTTGCCTTTCTAAACTCTTTGCGGGGATTGAATTTCTTACAGAAAAAAACGAACATCATCAGTTTCACTGAAGGCAAGGCATTTGCTAAAGCATCAAGATTTTGCATAAAGCTTCTTCTTCAAATGCTTAACACAGTTTCTTCTAATAGACTTTATCACTTGCTCAGAGTCAATTGCTAGCTCTTTTTACAGATTCAAGTTTCTATGCATTTTTCCCTTACAGTTTCTAATGCATTAGAACCCCGAGGCATAATTCGTTCTTACCTGAAGGAATGCAGCTCGGGTTGCTGGAGTTCCGAGAGGACCCGAGCCGTTCTTTCCTCAACTGGAGATCATCCAACAACTTCTGTGCGAAATCCGATCTCTTCATCATGTTCTTCTCCCTATTGGAACTCATTTTCAGGTACTCTTCCTTGAACTGAGGAAAAAAAAAAGAATTTGATTCAAATCCCCAATGGCTCTCTAGGTTGTGTGTTGTGTCATATCTTTTTGCAAAATATGGCATGAATGCAAAGGTACATGGTATGTTTCAGTACCCTTTTAGTTTATTATCTCCCCCAGTATTTTTGGTTGAAAGGGTATTTTCAGAGTTGGTTGGAGTAAGGAATTCAAGTGTTTTTGCAATTGAGTTTCTGAAGATTTGATGTCTAATGTCTTAGTGGATGATTGACGTGAACGTTAGGCCCTTCTCTCAGAGAGAGAGAGAGAGAGAGCAATATCTCTTCTGCTGTAAATTTCATAACTTTGATTGCAATTCAAGCAATGAACTAATGCTTCCATCCACGGGCCTTCTTCTCTTTCAAGCCTCTCTCTCTCTCTGTATATGTGTGTGTGTATTTTTGCATATGATGATTGGGAGTGTAGAAAATGAACATAATATGACTCAAGTGTTTGATTGAGTTTCAAAAAAAAAAGTGTTTGATTGAGTCTCATTTTTGTTAAATAGTTATTCACTATATGACTTAGACTTGTGATTGTTCCTAAAGTTGGGTTTCATTGGATTTGGTATCCTTATTATTGAATTACAAGTCATCAAATATAATAATTAGGGGTGGGTGTTTCGGAAATCGGTTCGGGTTCGGGACGGAAATGTATCGATTCGATTTTTTCGGTTTTATAAAAATAGGTACCAATCGTTTTTTATATTATGTTTGGTTCGGTTCGGTTTCGTTTTCGGTTTTTTGTTTAAAAAAGATAGATTTTCTTTAAAAATTTTCCGTTTTTCGGGATTTTTAAAATTCGGTTTGGTTCGGTTCTGGTTTTGAAAAAATCAGTTTTCTAAAAATAGTACCGTTCGAGAATTTAGAACGGTTCGAATTGGGAAAAATACCATATTTTTTGGTTCGGTTCGGTTCGATTCCGAAGAATGGAACCAAAATGCCCACCCCTAATAATAATAATACTAGATCATATGGAGAGACAAAAAATTGGATGTGTTATAGTTGATTTATTCAAAACTATTTGGTAATAATTGTATCATGAATTTTGTTTTCATTTATTGCACCCTTTGGGATCTTAAGTTTTTGTAAATAGTAACTGAAATAATAAGAGTTTGAGTAAAAGAATGCTACAACGTGTAGGTTGAGGTTGGCTTTAAATGATCACATTGGATGCAAACAAAATGCAGTGAATGGTCTTCTTTGAAATCATGCAATGAAATGACAATCTAAGAAAATGGTATTGAACAAGATGCAAGAATCTTACATTTATTATATTTGAATCATTTACTTTACCCAAATAAAAGAGAGAGAATCATTTAATCATTTGAAAGAATCTTACAATTATGATGAAATTTGCAATAATTATTTATTAATTACAATGAAATAACCAATATTGTTTACCCAATATTAAAAAAAAAAATGTTATAGTCTATCACCAAGCTTTAAAGATGATAATAAGTTCATAATTGTTTATATTTCATTTAAATAAATTTAGATATTAAATTCAGTTTATTCAAATTAAAAAAAAAATAAGGCGAGATGAGATTCTAACAACAAAATAGAAGTGTTGTTTAAGGGAAAATGCATATAAAAGATATTAGATTTACATTATTCATAAAAAAACAAATGGCAAAACCTCGTATTCCCTTACGATTTTTTTTTTATTGATATTCCTAATTTCTATATCAATTTTTCTATATCAATTTTTGATTTGACAAAATTTACATAAGAATTATTTTTTTTTAAATCCCACACTAAATAGCAAAATATGTTACAATTTCCCATATAACCATAGAATCTTGGTTTGCTTTGGTTTTAAAGATTTCGCTCGAGAGATTTTAGTGATTTAAGCGATTTTGGTTTAGAGAATTTAGATTCTTGTGATTTAAATGATTTGTATTTTAAGTTATAAGATGTCAGTAAAGTTATATAAGATATTGCAATATATTTTGCGATTTGGTGTTAGATTTTAGAAAACCTTGAATTCTTATATAAATGTTTGTCAAATTAAAAATTGATATAGGAATTGGAAAAACTAACAAAAAATTCGTGTGCGAATATAGGATTTTTCTAAAACAAATTAAACATTTTTCTCTTATTGTCAACATAAAGTTTCCCATATGCTCTCTTTTCTCTCCAACATTCTCTCCTTTTTCTTCCCATACAAACAATCTTCTTGCTAGAGCTCTTGATTTTAAGAAATTTGAATCTTTGGACAAATATAATAACATGAATTTCAAATTTTTATTCATTTAGATTGGATACTCGAAAATTTTACAAAAATATCTAAATACAAATATGAATATTTTGGTTATTCGAATTTGAAATTTGATCTAGTTTGTTCGAATTCTCCATTGTTGTTGGAATCGAACTTTGCTATCTCTCTCTCCGGGGCATAAACTTGGTGTTCCACATTAAAACAAACAAATTTGAAAACCATAGACCTTTCCTCACCTATACATATACTCACATACATATACAAAACCATATATCATATATATATACACACACACACATCTATATAGTATCACAGGCTGGAAATGACAAGGAGGAACTTGTAGTGTTTGTTTTTAGCTGCTACGTGAAAAAAGAAGAAAGCACCTCACAGTCACCAGTCATGGAAGCCGCCTTCTGAAACTTCGAGTGGTTGATTGGTAAGTACGAACCAAAAGACCGACTCCTATGCCGACGCCGACGCAAATCCCGAGCCCTATCCCCACCCCAACTCTCACTCCCGCGTTGAACCACGACATTTCACCGTCCTCTCCCTCCATGTATTCCCCATTCCTCCTCCAGTACATGTTCTGGTACTCTTCTTCCTCGTATTCGAGTTTGTGATGATCATACTCTTTCATCTGCATGCAATTTCGACAAAAAATGACTACACATCGAAACCCACAATTAAAAAAGAAAAGGATCCGATCAAAATCGTCGTTATTAACCCCCGAAGTTCCAGACTCGTTATTCCGAGCTCCGGTAATGGCAGGTTCTAAATAAACAAAACACCATTTGGGTCTTGTCTAGATTGCTTTGACGAACTACATTTCAGACGAAATGGTCACACAAACGGTAATAAGATGAGGGGCAAAGGACTTTGCCATCACTAGGAAGCTTCGTTTGTGCATTGTCTCGATCAAACCTGATGTGGGCACGTTTAAGATTTCCGTACAACTTATCCATTGTTTAGGATAACCAATGTAGGGCATATAATGGCATTCGTTCGTTCGTAACAAATAATTCAAGATTTAACCTTAAATCAGGAAAGCCAGACCAGGTCTTCAATTTATTAACAGACCAAGGGCTAATGTCTATTACTCCTGGGTGGCTTATTCGGGTTCAGTTAACCGAACACGAAAAATAACCGAATCGAAAACCGAAAATAAGGCAAACCCAAGGTCCAAATTCGCAAGAACAATGTCTTTCCTACTTCATAAGTGAAATCTACCAAGCTTTAGCTTACCATCTTCCATATCATATAAGACATCTAAGATTTGAACACATGATGTGCCTATTTAGTATGTGATTTCAAAATGGAAACTTGAATTTCGGAAACACACCTGATGATCAACTCCGGCTGATGGATTTTTCTCTGTCTCGCCGATGTCATTCTCCGGGATCGAATCAAGAGTACCCTTCTTAGTCTGCTTCCTTTTGAAACCAAGCTGCATAGTCTTAGTTAAGATAATCGGCTTTCCTGAGAAACATCCAGCGACATAAACCTCGATAGTCGGTAATGGTGACTCGGGACCTACAATGTGTTTCCCCTTCAAGAAACCACTCCCGGCAGTAATCTCCATTTCACAGTTCATACTCCAATTCTTAGCATTACTCTCGGATTCTCCAGCATATCCATTACCACTACAAATCTCCAAAACCCCGGACAGAATCAAATCCCCCTTATCGTAAACCTCAAACCTCACATTACCCGTCAATCTTATACAATCCGTGGTCACGAATGTGGCTTCCTCGGATTTCTTATCGGCCCGATCTCTCCTCAGGACCGAAGAGATTCCTTCGGAGCTCATGTTACACCTAACACCATTAACTTCCAAAACGGTGTCTGGACTTAGAGGAACATGGTTGAGAGTGAGAACCGATGGCGTGGATTCATCAATCAAGAAATTGCTTATCCTCACATAGAACACTCTTAAATCGAGCCATGGCAATGAAAACTTCTCACAGGGCTTATTATATGGCGCGTACTTAACAATCTGAAGCCTGGAATCAGCGGTTCCGCCATTGTAAGGTTCCTCCATTGTTCAAGAAACTTGCTTGGATTTCCACTCAAGCCGTGTACGACTCGCGCAATTCACAGAGAGAGGAATGCGAAATTCCTGTCAAGATCGAAGTGAAAAACCTGTCTCAGAGCAAATATTCGCGAATCCCATAATCGAAACGTGAACGGAATTAGAAATCATCAGCTCATTCGTATAAAAAACACGAACAAAAGAAGAGAAACTTCAACAGAAAGAGAAGGATTGTTTATTCCATCTGGGTAGCGACGAAATGAGAAAGATTGGAGATCTTGAAAAAGACTGAACGCGGAAACAAGTTTCGTCAACGACGGATAAAGAAATATTCAACTCGATCGATTCTTCACACGGAAATTGAGGAACCACGGAAACAAAAAGGAGCAGAAATCGCGAGAATATCTAAGCTGAACCTTCGGACAAATACTAATCATCCAAAAAAATCTTCGGACAACACAGAAGCACGAATGTCGGAAACAAATACGATACCAGAAAAACAGGCGATCTTACCCAGAAAATTTCCCATGCAAATTTAGGGTCCAAACCGAAATTGATGGTGCAGAAGGATCCACAAATTAGCTTTTGAAAGAAAAAAAAAAGCGAATGATTCTGGGATCCTCCGAGGATGCGAACAAAATGGAAGTGATGGATAATGCAATCGATGAATGACAGGGAGAATAAACAAAAAACCTTTGGGCGAATTCTTTAGAAAAATAATTATAAAGAAAAAAAACAAAAGATCTCAGAGACTGACTGTGATTGGGACGCAATGACGACTTTGCGATTTTTTTTTATGTAAAGTAAATCACACGAATCGTTTCTTCTTAAATGGTCGTCTCGTGATCTCATCTTCTTAGTTCTTATCCATTCGGTTTTTCCCTTTTTTTTAAATAAAATTAAAAACAACCTAATGGCCATTTCCTTTGGTCATACGGCGCCGTTTTAGGAGCGTATTTCTGCCACGTGGCAGCTTCTCGCTTCTTACAAAGAATGAGCCTAAGGACCTTTGATTAATTACAATTTGGTCGGTCCAATGAACACGTGAAACTGTACGACTCTCCGCCTTTGTAAATTTGTACAAGCTCTTTCTATAAACGATGATTTGGTCGGTCAAACAAGATTTTTCCACGTAATGATCATTATCTATTTAGATTTAGACAGGTGGTTTTATTTGATAAATAGCTAATTTCCTAAATCAAGGAACACGGAGTTGTACTTTTCATGGTTTTTTGAGTGCTGATTGGAATAAAACCAACATTTTTTCAGCGTTTCAAGGACATGGAGACATCTGGCGGCAACCATACTATTTCTGTTCGGATATATAGAATTGGGTTGCGTCAATAAGATGAAAAGCAAATCGAATTGAGTATAATTTTCCTAAAATAAAAAAAAAATTGAATGGAATCGGAATTGAATATAAAAGTAAATGAAAAGTTACAAATTTCTTTGGAAACTATCAATAAAAACCCCAAACTGATACAAACCGAATATCATGTAAAAACCAATGGATATGATTTCTTAAAACTAAACCAATCGAACCCATATTAAACCCGAAGTGAATATAAGAATAACCGGAAAAATCAAAATTTTTTTTAGAAAATGAGTACTTTGCATCAATAAAAACCGAATCATTTTAAACCGAACCGATCCAAAAAAACATCCACTTGGCCAAAGAATTGAATGCAAAGCAAAAGAATGGGCGAGTTTCACAGAGAACGTACCTCTGCTTCAACAGCAGCAATCATGTAACCTGAGGAATGAGGGATGACAAACAAAGGGGAGAGGAGAGAACATGCAAATAGATATTTATAACCGTCAAGAGGAAGAACAAAAAGTTACAATGAAGGCAGGCAATACTCCTCTCCTCTCCCATTGTTCCTTCCAGGCTATAATCTTACTTCCAACAATTTGCATACAGACCCGACCCCTAAACTTTGCGATGATACTTTCGCTGTTAGATCTATCCATTTGGATCACCAAACGCACCCGGGGAAACGAGGAACAAAACTTAGAAACGTAAAAACAAGAAACGGAATTTACCTCTAACTTAAAACAATGGTTGGACCGCTTGCTATCCGCGCATCCAGACTTTGCACAGCGGGAGCAAAGTGAAAGAAACAAATACTTTTTTAACTGATTTCAACGTGTGTCCGAAATATGCAATGCTGGTCTTTTGGCCAAGGATCAATGTCGAAAACGGGGAGTGAAGATTCCACAAGTCCTTGGAGCTCGACCAGACCACACCATAAGATTGAAGATAATTTAGCAAATTTTCCCCCCGAAAAAGCTCCGATTTTCCCCCCGATACTGAAGATAAGTGTTGTTAGTGATTTGCTGATGAAGGCATATCGCAGATGTGATGTCTTGCCTAATCGCTTTCGCTACTATGTCTGTCTGAAAGATGCCAAGTAACAGAAGATAAAAAGTTAGCTTTTCTTTAAAGTTTTTGGAACCGAAAGTAAAATGAGCTAAAAAGTCGGTACTAACATGCTTATCGGAATTTCTAATGTACAAAAGTATCTCGGAGTAAGGGAAATGAATGCATACCTCCAGACGGTCTTTTGCCTTCCATGGCTTCTTTCTTCTCTTGGCAACTTACACAAAGGAACGGACCGTCCCAGGGACGAAGCTTCCGGCAATCAGATGATCCGGCATGTATCGAAACACCCTCTCCAGGTTTTACCTCTACTTGACAAACCGCACACATGAACAGCTTAAACATATTGCAGAGTGGATACTTCGTGTCTAATCTGCAATCATAATAAAAAACAATCGATGAATAAGAGCAAATCAAGAAGGAAATGATCGTATAAAAGACACGATTTACTTGATTCATGCATAAATACCTTTCTGAAAGCATAGCAGAACCCTCTTCAAACAATTCTTCAACCACGTCTGGTTCCGCATACTCTTTCTCTATATTAGAAGAAGAGTCAGAAGTTTTTCTCTTGAACATGGACTTTAACATTCCTTTCGCTTGCTTTCTCGGACCAGGCACAGGAGCAGCTGGCTTTTCCGGAGGTAATATATCAATAACGATACAGGTGGTATCATCACGAAGACCCTTTTGTCCGACAGCTTCCTGCATGAAGTGTATCATAAGGTCAAGCTACTAGAAAAAAATGCAATTGTATCGAAAAAAGGATTATACGTATGTAATGCATCTGAATTCTGAAGTAGGATGCTCAGATACACTTACTTTAACAACCTGTTCAGCAGCAGGTTCTGGATGCAATCCCCGGCAACAATCAAGAGCCGTCTCGGCTGTCAAAGCATCCCATACACCATCACTTGAGATTATAAGCCTACCACCAGCTGAAGACAACTGCAGAAATGAAAAACGATCAGAGGAACTTTTAGACTTGTATCTATGAGACTTTCAACTGAAGTTACAAATATCAAACGTGGAAGTTAAAAGGTGTGAGACGAAAACCTTGACTTGTTTTACATAAGGAACTGGGACAATGAATTCGCCAACATCCATATCTCCAATTGATCTTGAGAGACACAAACCACCAGGCCAACATCTCAGAGGACCAATCTGAAATAAAATTCGATAGGTAAATACAATAGCTATGGCCTTATATACATGAAAAGAGTTTGATACTCTGATACATGTCAATTCGAGCAAACCCAGATAAATCGAATAATTCCAGAACAATATTACACTCT